>NC_133538.1:45800718-46110093 GCF_048544455.1 Silene latifolia
TAGAAATCGGACCTAAACTTAACCCAAGGAGCTACCCATTTGGATTACATTAAAGTTTGGACTCGGAATGTGGCCTAGAGATGCATGAGGACATCAAGGAAGCTGAAATGGGAGCTATTTCGTGATGCGCGTAGGAGTAAGAAAGCTTAGCGGACAAAATAAGAACTTCAAATTACTAGTGCATAATTTGAAGAGCCATATCTTGAGTTCTACAACTTATTTTCAGATGATTATAATTGGAGATGAAAGCTTATCCTCTTAGCTTTCCAACGCCACCAAAAACGCTCTATTTGACCAATTAACGAAGAAATGGCGGCCGTTTGAAGTTCAGTATGCAAAGCAAGAATTACGCGATAAGTTCGATCGAACGCAATTCCTCTCGATTGGTCACTCTAGCCTTTTCGATCGACCAACTACTCTACTGGATCGACCATATTACTCCGCGATTGACCACTTTCGACCACAAAACCTCTCAATCGAGTACTTATGCTAAGGAAACTACTCGATCGAGCACTGGTATGTTCGATCGAATGAAGACCGCTGCTAAAGAATTAATCGACGCACTAAATGACGCAATAAAGCCTAACTTTGTCTTATTTTTTTGGTGAAATGTGAAAAATTATATTAATAATTAGAAAATTAGGTACAACATCACCACTCGCATTCACTTTTACACCACTGAAAAGAACAGAACACTAGTTTACAGCCAAGGTACCCAATGACTGCGTTGAAATTTAGATGACCACTTCCATGCCTGTCCTCTACTCTGAATCAAGTCTGTAACAGTTTGAACCGTAGACATAGGATGAATCAACTTATTGTCCACTCTGCAAATGTTGCGGGCATTCCAAATCTGATAGATCATGGCCAGAATTGCAGCAATAACGATTTGTTTTTTCATCAGAGACCTGCATCTCCACTTTATGCACCAGTCCAGAATTCCAGTTGCAGGGAAGGGAACATTTAACCAGGCAGCAAGCATCTTCCAGCAGCAAGAGCTATACCTACAGCCATACAGTAGATGATTATGGTCCTCCAAATGATCCAAGCACATATCACAGTGCCCATCAGCAATTATGCCAAATCGGAACAACCTATCCTTTGTCAAGAGTCGACATTGGATAGCCAGCCATCCTATAATGGAGTGTTTGGGAAGGTTAAATCTGTTCCAAATTATAGGGTTCCATGGTACTGGACTCAGACTGCCCTGAAGCCATTTATACCCAGCAGTTACACAATAGACCCCTCCATTGGTACTCCATTTGCCATGACAGAAACCAGGTTTGAGCAAATCCTTGACTTGGCAGATTTTCCTCCAAGTCCAGCTAGAACTTACAGTGGGAGTATAATCCAACCAGTTTTGGCCTTTGATATACATGTGGTTGACCCAACGAATCCATAAGTGATCAGTTTTCTCAGCTAACCACCACACATACTTGCCCAACATAGCCAAATTCCAATTTTTACCATTAACAATGCCAAGACCTCCATACTTTTTCCCTGTACAGACCCTATCCCAAGCCACAGGTGGAGTCTTATAAAACTCATCAGACCCACACCACAAATAATTTCTGCAAATGTTGTTAATTCTGTCCATCACAGTAGCAGGGATGATGAAAATACGAGTCCAAAAACTATGAAGTTGAGTCAAGACAGCCTGAACCAAAACAAGCCTACCAGCATAGCTTAACTTCCTAGCTCCCCAACCACGAATTTTCTGAACAATCTTCTCAACCAGCCTAGAACAATCACCCACAGCCATTCTTTTATACGAGATTGGAATGCCAAGATACCTGAAGGGAAATTGGCCCTCTTTGAAACCAGAAACATTTAACACATACTGACTAGTCTCATTGCTCATACCATTGAAATAAATGTCAGATTTTTCACGGTTTATCTCCAAACCTGAAGCTTTAGAGAAAGTGGCGAATGCTCTAAGAATAGTAATAATGGAAGCCTTGTCACCCTTACAGAACATTAGAAGATCATCTGCAAAGCACAGATGATTCAGTCTAATTGCTCTACAGAGTGGATGGTAATTAAACTCCATAGAATTAGTAGCATACATCAGAATCCTGCTGAGGTACTCCATACAAATAGTGAACAAAAGTGGGGACATGGGATCACCCTGCCTAATCCCTCTCCTTCCTTGGAAATACCCAAAATTTTACCCATTAAGAGACAAAGTGTACCAAGGAGTGGTAACACACTCCATAATCCAATGAATCATTTGTTCAGGGAATTTAAGGGCCTGCAACATCTGCTTGATAAATTCCCACTCAATAGAATCATACGCCTTTTTAAGGTCCACCTTCATCATACATCTAGGAGAACAAGCCTTCCTTTTGTATAATCGAACAAGGTCATGGCAAATGAGTATATTGTCAACTATGTCCCTCCCTTTAATTAATGCACTCTGAGTCTCACTGATAATATCAGGTAGAACAGTGGCAAGTCTAGAGCAAATCACCTTGGAGATAATTTTATAAACCACATTGCAACAAGCAATGGGTCTAAAATCCGCCACTGTACTAGGCCTGGCCTTCTTAGGGATAAGAGTTATTGTAGTGGAATTGATCTGCTTAAGCATTTTACCAGATGAGAAAAATTCCCGTACAGCCCCAATAATATCATTCCCAGTAACATCAAAAGAATCTCTGAAGAACTGAGAGGAAAATCCATCAGGCCCAGGCGCTTTATTAGCAGGAATGGAGTAAAGAGCTTCCTTGATTTCCTTTTCAGTCACAGGTGAGGTAAGAGCAGCTACATGTGCATTGGTTACCAGCTTCCCCTGCTGAACAGTGCCCTGATGAACCTTAGTTACCCTCCTGTTAGAACCCAATAAAGACTCATAATAGCTAATAAAAGCCCCCTCAATTGCAGTAGGAGTAGTATGATTGATACCATCCAAATCATGAATCCCCATTATCCTATAACTTTGTCTTATTATTTCTTTTAGACCTAGTTTGTTTTGCTGTAAATTCTTGAGCTAGATCAATGTATGGAGGGGGACTTTTGGGAGATCATCTCCCTGACTCTTTCTCTCTTCCTAAAAAACTTATTATTTAGAATTTCTTCCTTTCTCTGAATCCCTTGCTCATGTTCGGTATTTTCATCCCCTAAACTCTCTACTTAATTTCTCTTGTTCCCTTATTGCTCTTATTGCTTTTAATCTCTTTACTCATTTATTTATTGTTGTTAATCTACGCATCTAATTAGATTAGTTTCTCTCATCCTTATCTCTGTTAGATTAGTTTTAATTATGCATAGCTAGTTTACCATGCTAGGATTAGGGGAGCCATAATAGTTAATCGATGATGCTTTAGTTGGTCTGGAGGTTTTGTTGTGAGAATTGTTTGATAGCAATTTAACTGTAATCGTTTGGTTAAATGCATGCAACTGAATTAGTTAACTTGGTTAAATTCAGACCTAGATTGAGGGATTGGAATGAACAGAACTGCTATGAACAATAGATTACACTAGTGAGAGTGAAAGCTAAGCTAGTAGTACTTTAAGGCGGATAGCGGACCGAGAGGACCTTTCCACTACCCTTCTCACATCAGACCGACTGACCTACTTTTAGATGATTTGTGTGATATCATGGTGAACCGACATCCTAGTATCTTTTTCTATATTTTCTCTCAATCCTTTGCTTTTGACTCAGTTCATTAGTTCAGTTTAAATAACTCAAACCCCCATTTTGTGACCTTAGACAGACTAGAATAACGAGTAGATAGTGACCGCCTCCCTGTGGATACGATACCCGACTTACCTCTACTGCATAAGTTAGAGCCGGTTGGTTTTATTTTTGATAGGGTTGCGACAACAGTGTCAGGTTTTATGTGGGCGAGGAGAAGGTTTGCATGTGTTGTTGGTTGAGGACTGATTTAGTTGAAACTAATAAACACGGGTGAAGCCAAACCGCTGTTTTTATACTATCGTATGACAACGGTTGAATAAAAACCCATAATTGTTTTCATTTTAATACAACGGTGGTGGAGCAGGAACTCTCAGTTCGAATCCCACCCAAGACACAGTCCATGACAGTCAGACACACGTACCTGCACAGGGGGGATGGCTACAATTCCTTGGCCAAGGCATGAACCCATGGGGCCTGTCCATGGTCCATATAATCTAAGGGGAGTGTCCTCTAAAACTTTGCCTAGGAACCTTCCTGCTGAAAACGTCCACATCAACATAGAGATAACACCCAACAAGAGCACATGAGGAGTGTACGTTTTATAGCTGTTATTTTGTCGACTGTATGAGTCACTACCTTGCTAGTTGTACTGTTTTGATTTCTTTTGTTCTCTTCTATTTTAAGCCTTCAAATAATTGCCATTCCAGGCATATATAATCTGTAATCACCCATCATAAAGGGGCAGCTTTTTGATAAGAAAAACAACCTGCATTTGTAGACTTATTTCTTGTGTGGAGTAAAAGACTCAGTCACCTGTATGGGACTGATTCTTACCTGTGTTGTCAGCTGTATCACCCCCTCCTTTCGTATAATTTTCATAAAGAAAAATAATACTTTTTCATTACCTTATCTAGTTAATTCCATTATATTATTAAAAGTAAATTTAGTTAAAGCTATAATTTTTTTTAAAGCTACTTTATATAAAATATACGTTTCCGTCGGATAGGAATAATAATAGTAATAATAATAATAACTATATTAATAATAAAGTTACGTCTTAAATTATAGTAGGTTTAAGACGAATTTCCGTCTAGCAAAGACCGTCACATGTTTCCATGTGAGACTAGCCTAATCTACCCTCGACCTATCCCGTGTCGACAACACACTTCTCAATTTTGGCACCCAACTAAAATTAAAATAACCACTCACTGGCTGACCTATACCATTCGGCCCATTGGTTTACCCTCCTTTGTCATCATTCTGGAAACATTCCACAAACAACAAAAAATAAAGGGGAATGCAGCAGCAACTTTCGAACAAGCAGAGCTTCAAAAAAACACCATTTTCGTGACCTTGTTGCACAGATCTCGGCTCCATTTCTTCACCAATCCTCTTATTTTTTGCACCATTCTTCTCCTTACCTCCTCCTTCATCTTTTAAGGTAAGAAAGACATAGTCTTGTGGAGTTTTCGTCTCGACCCGTCTCATGAATGTTGCGTTTTAAGCTAATCTCGGCTGTTGTTACGGTTTCTAGGTGAAGACTTTGAGAACCCAGAAGGAAACTCGTTCATAATAGACCATTCTCTCGAAGATTGAAGAAAACAAAGGTAACGGTGATAGGTTACTCGACAAAATGTCGGGAACTCACCCTTCCTACTCGGTTTTGCCTTATTTTATCGTAAAGTTCAAGTCTTTATGTGTTCCTCATGTATGTGGTTGATTTTGGAGTGTTTGTGGTCAGTGTACATGGTTGTTGGGTGTTTTCCTATGGCTTAGTTTTCAGTTATACAGCCGGTTAAGAACTTCGAGCGCGGTGTTACTTGTCTTCTCTTCATGTAATTGCGTATTTTCTTGCTGGAATTTCTGGGTTGTCCATGGCAGAAATTTGGCGATGTTCATTCAATTTTTAAGCATGCTCACTCCCGTCTTAACTTGCCTTCATTGTACGTCTCGAGTTTGTTCTAAAATAGGCTGCTGGAACTCAGCTTTGTGCTGGACATTTGATGTTTTGCTGCTGTTTTGGGGAGGGACAAATCAGTCACTCGAAGTGGTTTTTGTGCTCATTTTATTCATGTTAGGATCGTCACTTGTACACTTGATTTCCCCGCTTTAATCTCGTCTTAAAACGGAATTGAAATAAGAGCGTTAAAATACGGCTTTAAATTGTCCCATGCTAGTTTCGAACTCTATTTTGAGACGAATTAAACGGTTTCTCGGGTCTGTTTTTCTTACTTTATTTTCATGCTAAAGTCGCCCCATGTATACTTATTGTTTCTCCACCTTGAAAACTCGATTTTGGTATGATTGGTGCCCTGTTTTGGATGCCGAGTCTGGCACTGTATGCTCCCTGTTTTGGGACTGTTTTGTGCAGATGAATGATGGCGTGAAGGTTGTGTTTGGCCGCGGATGTGGACTGACCATGGGCGGCAGTGGCCACGGCATGGCTGTGAGTTGAATGGCCTCCTCCATGGCTTGGTTTTGTCGAGTCGTAGTCGGAGCAAGTTCGTTCTACTTCCCGTAGTCCCATAGTCCCCCTTTCTTATGTTTTATACTTAGACAAACCCTTTATGAATCATTCTATGTGGGCTTGAATTATTGTATAATTTGGGTTTCATCTCTTGCAACTTTTGGCCTCGGTTTTTAATTCTTGTTGGACTCACTTACATGCTCCTTTGGACCCTTTTGGTTGGTGGGTTTGGGCTCACCACCATTAAATTGGTGGGCTTATGATGTGACCATTATTTGCACACATTTAGTCCCCTAATTGAGCCTATTTTGCATACTATTATAGCATTCTTTGGCCATCTTCTCCGTCAAAACCTTCCTATTTGCTTTTCTATCGCATTCTATATGTTTTGTAGGAAAGAAGAGAATAAGGCGGAAATTCCTGTCTTTCGTGCGTATTCGGAAGCTATTTGACGATATTTGATAGACTAGTATGAGGAGGAAGCAAGAACTAGAGACCAAGCCTACAAGAATAAAATGGAAGTGAAGGAAAGGGAGGAATAGAAGAGAAAACGAGAACTGCAGACCAACCCGTGCGGATTCTCTGGAATCCGGCCGTCACCATTATACAGAACCCTAGCGTCTTCACCCCAATCCGCCCGTTTTCCCCTTCACCAATCCGCCTATCTTCACATCAATCCGCTCGGATTCCAGCCCAGCACATTTTCGTCTTCTTCAAGCTTCAAAGAAAGAAGCCCTTCCTTCAAGAAATACCGGCTCCTCCCTGCTCCATTTAAAAAGTGTAATTACTAGTTTAGCCCTTAGTTAACCCTAATGCATCCACCTAATTTCTACTATAAATACCCCACTTGTAAATAATCAAAGGGGATCCTTTTTTTTAATCAAGTTTTATTGGAGATAAACATGTTTTTAGAATAGAAAATCCTTCTTTAGATTAGATTAGGAGTAGATTAGAATAGATTACTCTTTAATCTTTCCACAAATTACACATTAATCTCTCTTTAATTATTGTTCAAGTTTATTATTCAAGTTTATTATTGGGTAATTGAAGATTATTGGGTTATTATTGGGAGATTGACAACCTTCCATCAATCATCAAGTTCTTCTATTATTCTTTGCTTTATTATTTGGATCATCTTAAGTTTGGTATAATTCCTTTACTCTTTAATCTTTATTGTTCATTTCTTCATTCTATTATCATGTTTATACTTGTTGTGATGATTGACACCATTAATGACATGTTTCCCATGATGATGAGTGAGTAGTTACTTAGCTAGGATTAGTGGGTAATTAAGAGAAGTCAACATGGGATTGATTCATGCTTAATCTAATATGTTTTCATGATTAAATTGCCTGCTTGTTGTGATGTCAACTTTATGCACATATTATGTTTGATGAAATGCCAAGCCTATGAATCCTTGCATTTGTAACCATCTCTTATCTACTCAACTTGACTTGTAAGATATAAACCAACTCGAGTCTTGTTAGACCATGCATAGAAGTTGAATAGGAGGAAAGTAAGTCGACTTGTAGGTGTTGTACAATTTAATCGATTCGGCTCCGGGACCCAACCCTTCCTATGAACCGTAAGACATAAACCAACTCGGTTCCTCCACAACATTAATTGCTTGCTTATGATTGTAAACATGTTTGTATGATCAAAACCATGAATCCTCTATGACCCCATGATATCCTAGCACTTTTAATCATTTGCTTACACCTTTCCTTTTATTGCTTGTTTTACTTTATTGTTTGCATTAGTCTAGACACAACTACAGACCCAATCAATCGTGACACTAGCTTAAATGGAGATAGATAGACTTAGAACCCAAAGCACACCGTCCCATGGATCGACCTCGACTTACCGCTAACTAGTAGTTTGTTGAGTATTATAAATGTGTTTGATTGGATGAGTGACGACCTCAACCCTATAAGCTTACCACAATTTAAAGGTTGGGACCATCTTGCCTCTTGTATTGAAATTTTGTGTGCCTTTCGTGAATTTTCACATGAAGTAAATTACTCATTACCGCTTGTTACATTTTATTTAACCGGCATGTTTAAATATGAAATGAAATATTTATTTTTGTGTTACAAGTATGAAAAGATTATTATAAATAATTACTTGTAAGAGCCGTACTCTTGTAGAAATGCCATAGTAATACCATATATGCATGACATGCCTTTATGCCTGCTTGTGCCGTTCTGCCAAGTATGAGTTTAGCTCATTTATTCCGCCTCTTTCCGACTGTTCTGCCGATTGTGGGTTCTCGACTTCCGTTCTGTCGATCGAGTCTTGGACGCGGACTGTTCTGCCGCATGTCGAATCGGGAACCGTTCTGTCCCGAGAGTCTGGCCAGATTTAGACTAGGACTGACTCTTTGTGATTATCATTGTCGTCCTACCAGGGGAAATTATATTTGATGAGTGTAGTAAAGGATTTGCATTTTGGATGGTTATATTGGTCATATCTCCTTGAATTACGTGCCCATGTTTAAGTGGTCTTTATTTCGCACTCTTACATCCCTCCTCCGTTATTTAACATTGTTTATGCCTTGCCTACTTGCCTATCTTATTCCTTTCCCTTATTCTTGAATCCTTGAACATGTATGATTATATGATTAGTTACAATTCAACTCATTCTTATCTTACTTAATCCGATCATTTGTTTATGTGCTTTGTCATGTTCATCTTGATGTTTTGTGGCTGGGAGAACCTTGAGTTACTCCCCACTGACTGGCTTTCATGTTTACATGAATGACAGGTTGGTGAAGATGCTTATATGGGGTTTGACGTGTGAGCTAGCGAGTACCCCGGACTTTTAGATTTCTTATTCACCGCTTAGACTCACCTATTTCTTTATGTCATTCGAGGGATATATTTTCCCCACTTTTGAACGTTTTATTTGTATGAACCCTTGTTTTTATTTCCGCTTTTTCCTTATGTCGAATGTTTGTGACTCCCGCATGCTAAACTCTATCTACTAAATAAAAGTTTTAAAAACTTCACATTTTTCGCATATATTTAGTAGTTTACTTTCCACTTTATCGCGGGGTGTCACATCAGCAATTTATCTTCTTGTTTATTTTAATTTTTTGAATGTAATTGTCATTCCACCGTTTTCATTGTCACATTGTTTCTGCTGCATTGCTTGTTGTTTATTGTTCAAAATTTCACCCAAAAAGGAGCTTGCTTTAACCTATTTACTGCAAATAATTTCCAAATTGGTAATCAGAGCCAAGGTTAAAAATCCCTATAAATACCCCACCTTTTGTTAATTCCCACATACACTTTACCTACCCAAAAAAACAAATAAAAGAGAGCACAATATGGATAATGAGAGATTAAACCTCCTAGAGGACACTATCAGAAGATTAGCTGATAGTATGGAAACCATATCAATTGCTGTCAACAGGCTGGTTCAGAATCGAGTCACAGAGGAAAATTCTGATTCTGATGAGGCAGTACCAGTGAGACCCAGATCATAAACATGACAACTCTATTAAAATAGATTTTCCTGAGTTTAATGGTAATCTGAACCCAGATGACTTCCTAGAGTGGCTTAGATCTATGGAAAGAATTTTTGAATTCAAAGGATATGATGATTCAAAAAAGATTAAGGTAGCTATCCTAAAACTAAAGGGCTATGTTTTACTCTGGTATAAAGGCATGAAAAACCAGAGACTAAGAGGGGGGAAAGAGCCTATCAAATCCTGGGATAAACTCAAAAACAAAATGAAAACTAAGTTTATTACAACTGACTACACCAAAGACTTATTTCTGAAACTCACTTAGCTAAGGCAAGGGGATGATTCTGTAGAGGCCTATCTCAGGGAATTTGAAAACTGAACCCTACAGTGTGAGTTACAAGAGAAACCTGAACAGAAAATGGCTAGGTTCATAGAAGGGTTAGACCCAAAGATTGCTACTAAAGTTAAACTGCAACCACTGTGGTCATTTGATGAAGTGGTCAGGGTGTCCCAAAAATTGGAAAAACAAGGAAAGGATAAAGCCACTGCACCAAAAACTCAATACAAACCCCCAAGTTCCAAACTTTATACCCTGGAAATCCAACTTATGGAGGAGGATGGGGATATTGAAGTGGAAGATCCCTTTGAGGAGTCCATAGAAGGAGAAACCAAGGGACAATCTAGCAGAGAACTGGTACTGGCCCCTGATGAAGGACCAGCACTAGTACTCAGGAGGGTCATGCACACTTAGAGTTTAGAAGAGGGCCAGAGGCAGCAGATCTTTCAGTCCAGGTGCACTATATAAGGAAGGGTTTGTCACCTAATCATAGATGGAGGCAGTTGTGCTAATGTAGCCTCCACTACATTGGTGGAGAAACTCAAACTTCCAACAAAAGAGCATCAGCACCCTTACAAGATCAGGTGGCTTAGTCAAGGTTCTGAGATTGCTGTAACCAAACAAGCTCTTATCTTTTTTCTATTGGACAAGCCTATCAAGATGAGGTTATGTGTGACATCATTCCCATGGATGCCTGCCACATCTTACTAGGAAGGCCTTTGGAATTTGACAGAAGCATTGTACACCATGGGAGGAACAATACCTACTCCTTTACTAAAGATAGACAAAGGATCACCCTCACCCCTTTACCCATGGGTTTAATCCCCAAAACCAATGATAAGGCTGCCACAAACCAAATCAGTGTAACTTTACTGCTCAGAGAGTATGAAGTCCTACAAGTGCTAAACCACGGAAACCTTATCTTTGCTATCATTCCCAAAGAAATCAAAGTGCACTCTTGTGTGCCCCAACCTGAACCCCTCAAAAAAATCTTGGAAGAGTTCAGTGATGTCTTCCTTAATGAACTCCCTCCTAGGCTGCCCCCTCTGAGAGGAATTGAACACCAAATTGACCTCCTCCCAGGAGCAACCTTACCCAACAAACCTGCTTACAGGTGTGACCCTGGCACTGCTAAAGAACTACAAGACCAGATATCTGACCTTATGAGTAAGGGTTATGTCAGGGAATCCCTAATCCCATGTGTAGTACCAGCTTTATTGATTCCCAAAAATGATGGCACTTGGAGGATGTGTATAGATAACAGGACGATGGACAACATCACCATCAAATATAGATTCCCAATTCCCAGGCTTGATGACCTCCTGGATGAATTGAGTGGAGCAAAAACCTTCTCCAAAATTGATCTGAGGCAGGGGTACCACCAGGTCAGAATTAAGGAAGGTGATGAATGGAAAACAACCTTTAAAACCAAGCTAGGGCTATATGAGTGGCTTGTCATGCCATTTGGTCTGTCTAATGCACCTAGCACCTTCATGAGACTCATGACTGAAGTGTTGAGATCTTTTATTAGAGTATCAACAGTTTTGTATTTTGATGACATACTAGTATACAGTCCCAGCACTATTGAACACCTGAAACACCTAAGGGAAGTGTTCTTAACCCTCAGAAAACACAAACTCTTTGGGAAGCTGGAGAAATGCTCATTTATGGTTCCTGAAGTGTCATTCTTAGGGTATATTGTCTCTGGCCAGGGTATCTCAGTGGACCAAGAGAAAGTGGAAGCCATAAGATCATGGCCTGCCCCAACCAACATTACTGAGGCTAGGGGTTTTCATGGGTTGGCTTCCTTCTATAGGAGGTTCATCAAAAATTTCAGCACTTTAGCTGCTCCTATCACTGAGTGCTTGAAGAAAGGAGACATTAAATGGACTCCCACAGCACAGACTGCCTTTTAAACAATCAAGGACATGATTTGTTCAACCCCTATCCTGGTACTACCTGATTTTGAGAAGCTGTTTGAGGTTGAGTGTGATGTAAGTGGGGTAGGCATATGAGCAGTACGGACTCAAGAAAATAAACCTGTGGCATTCTTCAGTGAAAAACTAAATGGGGCCAAATTAAACTACTCAACTTATGACAAAGAATTCTATGCAATGGTTAGGGCTTTAACTCATTGGGGACATTACTTGAAACCCAAACCCTTTGTCCTATACTCTGACCATGAAGCCCTCAGGTTCATCAATGGACAACACAAACTAAATCCTAGGCATGCCAAGTGGGTGGAATTTCTACATTCCTTCTCTTTCACCAGCAGCTACAAGGAGGGCAAACACATCATTGTTGTAAATGCCCTCTCCAGGAGAAACCATGTGTTGACCCTATTAGAAGGGAGAGTTCTTGGCTTTGAAATGATCAAAGGATAGTATGTTGAGGATCCTGATTTCTCCTTAGACTACCACAACTGCAAAGAAGGCAAGCCTAGCAAACTAATACTGCAGCAAGGGTTTTTATTCAAGGGGAACATGCTGTGCATCACAAGGAGCTCAACAAGGGATCTCCTAATCAGAGAGGTCCACTACAATGGATTAGCTGGTCACTTTGGGATTAACAAGACTCTAGAAATCCTACAAGACCAATTTTTCTCGCCAAAACTGCTGACTGATGTGCAAACCATTATTCAGAGGTGTGGTCATTGCTAGAGGTCTAAGATTCAATTCAGAGCTGGTCCATACATTCCACTACCTGTTCCTAACAAACCTTGGGATGATGTGAGCCTTGACTTCATTGTGGCCTTACCTAGGACACAGAGAAGTAAAGATTCCATCATGGTGGTAGTAGACAGATTCAGCGAAATGGCATATTTTGTAACTTGCAAGAACACAAAGAATGCAATAAGTGTAGCTGACCTATATTTCAGGGATATTGTAAGATTACATGGCATTCCTAGATCAATGGTTTCTGATAGAGATGTGAAATTCCTAAGTTATTTCTGGAAGGCACTCTGGAAAATGCTCAAGACCAGGCTCCTCTTCAGTACAGCCTACCATCCCCAAACTGATGGGCAGACTGAAGTTACCAACAAAACCCTAAATCAGATCCTTAGGAGAATTGTAAGCAAGTCTCTGAAAGACTGGGATCTCAAGCTGGCTCAAGCTGAGTTTGCTTACAACAGGGCTCCTGCTGCAGCAACTGGACTGTCCCCATTTGAAGTGGTCTATGGCATAAATCCCCACATGCCCTTTGACCTGGCCAAGATACCCACTGAAGAGTATAATTTTGATGTCCAAGACAGGGTAGAATCCATCACCAAGCTTCACAAGCTAGTGCAACAACAAATTCAGAGAACAAATGAAAAATATCAGAAGAGAGCAATGCAGGCCAGGCATAAGAAACCATTTCAGGTTGGTGATATAGTGTGGCTTCATCTGAGAAAGGAAAGGTTCCTATCCAAGAGGAAAAACAAGCTTATGCCTAGGGCAGAAGGACCCTTTGAGATCAGTTAGAAACTAGGAAATAATGCTTACAAACTATTTCTGGCTGGGAGTGAGGTGGTGCAAGGAACATTCAACATTGGGGACCGGTCTCCCTACTATGAAGATGTAATTCATGGAGAAGGTCCTACAGATGAAGCAAACTTCCAAGGAGAAGGGATTGGAGCAGGAGCTCTCAGTTCAAATCCCACCTAAGACATAGTCCATGACAGTCAGACACACACGCCTGCACAAGGGGGATGGCTATAATTCCTTGGCCAAGGCATGAACCCATGGGGCCTGTCCATGGTTCAGATAACCTAAGGGGAGTGTCCTCTACAACTTTGCCTAGGAACCTTCCTGCTGAAAACATCCACATCAACATCGAGATAGCACCCAATAAGAGCACATGAGGAGTGTACGATTTATAGCTGTTATTTTGTCCACTGTATGAGTCACTACCTTGTTAGCTATACTGTTTTAATTTCTTTTGTTCTCTTTTGTTTTAAGCCTTCAAACAATTGTTATTCCAGGCATATATAATCTGTAATCACCCATTAGAAAGGGCAGCTTTTTGATAAGAAAAATAACCTGCATTTGCAGACTTATTTCCTGTGTGGAGTAAAAGACTCAGTCACCTATGTGGGACTGATTCTTAGCTGACTTGTGTTGGCAACAATTTATCTTCTTGTTTATTTTAATTCTGTGTACGTCATTATCATTCCACCGTTTTAATTATCACATTGTTTCTGCTGCATTGCTTGCAGTTTATTGTTCAAACTTTTACCCAAAAAGGAGCTTGCGTTAACCTGTTTTTCATAAAGTTGTTTTCCTAATTTACTGCAAATAATTTTTGAGTTAAAGGACCTGATTATATGCTCCAGGTTGGTGTGTAACCGTCGTCTTTTATCTTTCATTTTGTTCAGTTTTTCCCGCCAAAAAATAAAAGCATATTCTTAATTCTTATACAATGATTTATGCGGAACCGTTGTCTTTTAATTAAATAGAATTTGATGGTGTACAACCCATTGGATTGTATTTAAACATTAAATAACTTCCATATTTGGTATTAAGTTAGGAATTCAAGACTAAATTATAAACAACTCAATGTAATTAATGCATATATTTAAAACTTCTTTCCTAATTTGGTATTAAGTTAGGAATTCAAGACTAAATTATAAACAACCCAATGTAATTAATGCATAGATTTAAAACTTCTTTCCTAATTTAGTTTCCTAAATACAACTCAATGGGCAATTAATAAACATACATTAATCAAATGACCTAAAATACACTATATCATGGACAATATCTCTTCCCATTAATGATGGTGTAGGAGTCCATTTAAACTCTAGTCTTTTCCTCCAAATCCGACATCATCTTCGATGACCTAAACCTCCATTGACGCCAAACTTTTGTTGCTTCACTCATGGTAGATACATACCAATCGCATCTAGGCAATATATATCCCACCATCAAATCCTCAGAAGAATCAACTTCGAAAGCCGATGAATTCTTATCTGTACCTTCAAGAATTATATGTTTAAGGGGGAACTTAATGAAATCGAAAGGACATTGTTCCTTTAACCTTTCTCGTAACGCATCCTTTTTCTTCTCGCTTTCAATATAGCTCGGTTAACGACGCAATTCTCTTAATCTTTTTATTTTCTTCTTCTAACAACTTACGATCCCTCTGCACTTACGGGCTCGCAATATTTGTACCTTGGTTAACGACCATAATTTTGGAATAAAATTAAAATTATTGTTAAGATGCAGCGTTGATTCAAACCCACCAATAATGCAACGTTGATTCAATAAAAAATAAATGAACAGTCCGTACATATATAGGCATGCATCGGTCAGATGAACAGCCTGTACATAAATGAACTTGCATTAGTCAAATCAAGAATAATGAGAAATATTCACCACGGCTTAAAAAATCCCGTTGTCATATCTTACTTGTACTTATTTTTTTTTTAATATATTTAGTCGTATGATCATATCTTAAATGTACTTATTTTTTTAATATATTGAGTCGTATGGTCAAAAAATTAATGAACGGTCCACATTGAACTTATAACGTCATGATTGACAACGGTTGTAGGAGAGCCATTGTTAATGAACAATCCACATTGAAGTTATAACTTCACAATTGACAACGGTTGTAGACGAACCGTTGTTAATGAGTAATTTATCTGTTGAGACAAATGTAGCAGCAATCTTGATTACTGACTGATCTATGGAGTTCAAAAAATGGAAGCAAATTAAACAAACATAAGTCAACACTTTCAAAATGATTATTTCATTTAATTTTAAACTAGATATATTACAACATTTATCAGAAATCATAAGATGTATAATAAGCCGGAACAACCCCGGTTAAGAGTAAAAAGCTCTTCTCAACCAGCCACCAACTACGCCACTCTGGTATACCGCTAACTTCCGGGTCATTGGCTTCATATTTTGCAATAACAGATTAAATATATGCAAGGACATGACTTGCATGTGGAGATAAGGTTGGAAGAGTACAACTCAACATATCTCTCGCTGCAGCCAAGTTGCGAGTAATAGGCCGACATGGGTATGAAGATGATGATGATGATGAGGCTTGGTTGACAAGCCGGACTGCTTCACACCTCTTAATTCAATAATTCCGTTGATGTTCAGGATGCTTTGATTAATGGGTGTTGATCGGCGGGAAGCCCGACGAGAACCTTCTCATCAACTGCAATCGTTTGTGTAAGCCATTCTTCGTTGTTGATAAAATTAGGGTTCATTGCCATGTTGGGTCAAATTTGTGTAATGGGGATGCAATATTGTGATTTGATTCATAGATATTAATAATGGATGCTTTTACATTTATAGTCACATTTATAAATTTTTTCAAAACCGTTGGTAATTCTTAAACATTGAAACTATTCATACAGTATTTAAATTCCTAATTGATTAATTAATTAACTAATTAATGTAAAAGTTGACTTATTGACAAATATTTAAAACCTAATTTGTAATAAATAATTACAAAATAAAATACACTACCACGCATATTCAAGAAACACATACATAACAAGAAATTAAAAGACGCGCGGTTTCAACAACATTAATTAGAGTAATAATAATTAATCAACATAATCATCTTGTAATTTCCCTGCGATTGAGATAAATATTGGGAATTCAATATGTGAATTATTAGAAGGCACTTGTTCCGCCTCCCATGAACGAGGCACAATGTCAATATAGTGCCGATATGTTGTTAATAAATTAATGTCACAATCGGTTGCAGTCCATAAATATTGCGCTTGTAACCCATCTCCGTATAATAATTTTTCTTCCCAGCATCATGATCCTCGTATCTTGCTTGGAGTTTTCTCGCTTGACGATAAGAGTCATGCTTCTTCCCATGACTTTCGAACTCAATAATTGTGTACCCAAGAAAACCACCTTTAGTCCAACCTGGATGGACCTTTTTAACGTTCGTATAACCGCCTTGACAAAGCATATCTCTCATCCAAGTAAAACTTCTAAAAAAAGCCTTACCATTGTCATCATATTTAATTGGAAGGTTGTGTATAATACAGGTAATAGGATGGATATAGCGTGTATATGATTGTGATTCGGCGGGTGTAGAAGACGACGACGACATGGTGATCGAAGTGTAATATTTCTAATTAAATTATAGGCTATAATTAATTGAACTTTGAATTAGTGGATATGGTTAATTGATCACATTATAAGTGATATTTATAGGTAAATATATATGCATGTGTAAATATAATAATGGACGGTTAGTAATGATGGTCAAACAAAACAATGCATGCAACGGTTCATTATTTATCATACATGCATTGGTTGAATATTAAACATCGAAAAAAAGTTTACAACGGTTATACTTAGCCCGTAAATAATAAATAACAACGGGTACAGAGCAATCGTTTTTCCATAATAGAAATATAATAACGGTTACAAAAACCCGTTTCTAAAATATAGCAACGGGTACCACAAACCGTTGCTAGTGTTTATTTAGTAACGGTTTTTAAAAAGCCGTGTTCTTAGCTTAGTAACGGTTATTTAACAACCGTTGATAAGAGCATCTCTATAACGTAATTTACGGAAACCGTTAAAGGTTTTTGATAACGAGTCGTTGCATCACCATTGTAAACACATAATTACAACGGTTTTGTACGTAAACCGTTATTATTATTAGCGCGCTCCAGGTTTCTGCCAATATTTGGTCAACGGTGTTTTAAGTGCCGTTATTTTTTGCATTAAACCGTTCTGCTACGCTCGTTATTGATGGCCAGATTTGGCGTAGTGCTCCCTCAACTTCCGAGTCCTAGTTTACGGTAGAACAAGTACCTCCCATGTCACCTATAAACAAATAATTATGTAAACATAAAGTAATAAACAAGACTATTAATGTTACCTAATAATTGACAATGGTTTTGATTTACTTGATAATTATACAAACTAAAACTATTAATATTAAATAATTTTGTAAGCACATTAATGCTTCAACGATGTTTGTATAAAGTCTAGAATGATGAGCACTCACAACTCGCCCTACCATGCTAAAAGCACTTTCCGAAGCTACACTAGATATTGGAATGGCAATAATATACCAAGCAATAGTCCGTAAGGTAGCAGTACAAAGAAAAGGTTCCATAGCGACGGATAAATCTGTCGCAAATAACGAATTACCGTCGCAAATATAGTATTTGCGACGGAATTAGTCCATCGCATACAATAGTATTTGCGACGGAATTAGTCCGTCGCATACAATCGTCGCAAAATAAAACTGTGCGACGAAAATTCCGTAGCAAATGAATTCCTGCGACGGATAGAGGCATCGCAGGAATCCGTCACAAAAGTTGGTCATGCGACGGAAATTCCGTCGCAATTCACTGTTCATGCATGCCACGTAGCGTCTAAGGTCAATAAGAAAGTCAAGATCTGCGACAGAAATTCCGTCGCAATACACTGTTCATGCAGCCAAGTGGCTGCAAAGTCAACAAGAAAGTCAAGATCTGCGTCGGAATTTCCGTTGCAAATCACTGTTTCTTCAGGCCACGTGGCTGCAAAGTCAACAAGAAAGTCAAGATCTGCGACGAAATTTTCGTCGCAAATCACTGTTTCTTCAGGCCACGTGTCCTCCTAAGTCAAGCCAATAGTCAAGATCTGCGACGGAATTTCCGTCGCAGGAAAAAATTTTCCAGGGGGTTTACAACATTCCCCAGCTCCCCCAATTGCTTAGAAAGCAATTACATACGGTTTCCTGCAAACACACAGAAAATTCCAGCATTTGACAAATTCACAACTCGTTCAAGACGAGATTTCCAAACAACGTTTTCGCATTAACTTAAAATAAAAGGTTTACATAAGTTTAGTACACAACAAACTTAAACTAAATACGTGTTCAACAAACTTAAACTAAATAAATGTTCAACAAACAAAGCTAAATAAGTCCATAAACCAACTAATAGCTACTAATCAATGCACGGGATTGAATGAGGTGAAAAGAGTAGAATTAGGTCTAGCATTGTCGCCACCATCATCATCAAAGTCATTTCTACCTTGAAATACACCTCCGGGGTTACAAGTTTGAGTAGTAAAACCTTGTTGGCTCAAGAACTCCTCTATTGCCGGAAGCCTTTGATATTGTTCGGCCTCGACTTGCTTAACTCGGGCGTTCTCTTTTGCGACTCTACCAACAAAACCCGGAGTATGAGGAGTAGAAGTGACGTTACCAGTCGAGCGGTGGTGGTGCGTCCAAATGTGTGGTGCTGCACTTCCCGGGCCAAATACTCTACCTTTCTCATCAAATCCTCCATGTTCTTCAATATAAATCTCATTATCATCGATGTTCTCGACCCCTTGACTTTGAAGTTGAGTTTTCTTTGAGATGATCTTACCCTATATCATTAAAAAGTGAAAGATTAGATACCATCTACTAAATAATCATGATTGAAAAAATAAGCTAAAGTAAATAATTATAGTAACTTACGAAGAGTTGACTGCCTTTTTTGGATAACCATCCTTTTGTGCTATGCTTCTTTGACTTCTCCAACAACTGTAAAGCGGACGGAATTTCTCCTTTCCCATCTTTATCAACCTACAATTTTGATACTTGTTAAATATAATTACTAACTTTAAATAAAGTTAAAGAAAAAAAGGTAATAAATTAAAAAAGCAAGTGAAGAAATTACCATTGAGTCCATATATTGCAATGTGTTTTTTTGACCCATTAGGTGAGAACCAAGGCCTTCCCCTTCTCGTCACATCCCGACTTACGGTTAGCCGAATACTTTTCCGATTTTTCCGTAAAAGTAGGTTCATCAAGTGGTCTATTCTTCAATTTACGGTGCAACTCAACACTAATCCAATTCGGCTTTTCATGCTCTTCCTTATGATAAGCTCGATAGATCATTTGCCGTAAACGGGTCTTCATGGCATCTTCCCAAGCCTTCTTAACCCTTGCCTTGTCGCGGGGATCGTAACTAACACGCCACTGTTTAATAAACGATAAAGTTAGTAAATAAATTTCATTGTAAATAAATATAAAATAAATGAATAAAATACCTAATATTAAAATAAATGACAATTGCTAATACCTCAAACCAATTCCACCAATGCTTCTTTATAGTAGATGACGCCGATTTCCAATTAGAAGCATGTTCATAGTAGTTGCATCCAATATTCTCCAATATCAAGTTCACAACGGATGCATCACTGAACCTGGAAAAAAATGACAATAATATATATATATATATATATATATATATATATATATATATATATATATATATATATATATATATATATATATATATCGCTATAAAAGTAATTAATTACGAAAAAATGACATACTTACCAAACGCCATCTTGCTCAAGAGAATCGAGATGAATTTTCTCAATTGACTCATTTTGTTGTTGCTGTTGATGACCTGCTGGTATTTCTTCATTCTCGTTTTCATTTCCTCGGTTTCCTACATTACTACCACTACCTCTTCTTCGTCCCCTCGTCACCATGCAAACCAACTAAATTCTTCAATATTGTTAGAAATCAAATAGTAGCAACAAAATAAAAAATCAAATAATAGCAACAAAGTAAGAAATTAAATAGTACTCCCTCCCTCTCGGTCAAGTAATCAAATAATAGCAACAAAGTAAAACAATAAGATTGAATAAAAAGTAAGATTAAATGAAAACAAACTAGATATCATTAAATTAAGCCATACGGCATCTACAACTAATAGTACCAACAAAGTAATAAGATTGAATGAAAAGGTACAAAACATCTACAACTAATATAAATCCTAGTCATCATCATCATCACCATCACCACTTAAATTAGTGTCTTCATTGCCTTTAAAAAGCGAATCTAAAAAATCCTCATCGTCATCTTTTTCTAAATACTTCTTCAAAGCCTCCTCCCCCAACTCTTCCTCATCTTCCTCCTCTTGCATATAATCATTCTGTACGTGCATTTCATCTCCTTGCATTTCTTCTTGTTCCTCCTCCACATTTTCATTCTCATCTTCTATTTCAATTATTGCCAATGTTGTATCACCACTATTAACATCTTCTTAAAAGATAGATTCATCAGTAGGAGCATCAACTTGTGATCTGCCCTTTATTTTAAATACTGCTGACCACTGATCTTTATCTCTTTTGATATTTGGATAATGAGCATAGCAAACTTGTTCCACTTGATATGCTAACACAAATGGGTCATATTTTGGAAATTTTTTGCTCCGATTAACATCCACAAGTTTATATTCCTTATGTACTTGCATTCCTCTTTCTGAGTTATCTATCCAATTACATTTGAATAAAATAACGTTGTAAGGGTTTTTCTCGCCAGTATAAGACAACTCAACAACTTCATTTAGGTTTCCATAGTAGTCAGCTCCTTCAGTCGAAATCACACATACTCCATTGTTAATTGTTGACTTTTCCAAATCTTTCCCATCTATGAAAGCTCAAAATGTGTAACCATTGATGGAATAACGCTTCCATGTTCTTACTTTTCTTGAAGGTCCATTTTCTAAGGCAACTAAAACTGGATCTTTTAAATTATTAACCTAGTATTAATGATAATGAACCAATTATTGTCCAAATAATAATATAATTTAAATAAGCATTATAGAATATATATATTATTTACTTACTTGACCTCTAAACCAGTTAGGGAATTTTGTTTCAAAATTGTTCCAAATATCGTCGGCCATAGAAAACTCAGGATATTCTCTTTTGATATAATCCTCAAACAACCTATTCAAAAATGCCGAATTAAGTTTTGAATTAATTTTTGCATGTTTTACTTTTGAAACACATTTAAAATTAAATTTTTTTTTTCACTTACCTTTCCATACGTAAATAACAATTATTAATAAAAATGTTAATAGCAACATAAACAACAACAACAATAACAACAACAATAATAACCACAACCACAACCTCAACCACAACCTGCAAAAAAATACTTTATGTATTGGGGTCCTTATCTCTCAAACCTAAATCCATCTTTGAATCTTTCATACCATTAGTAAATACCCATTTTTTTTCTTGATTATAATGAGACAAAAATTCGGCAGCACTTCCTTACAATTCTCCAAATACATTATTTAGAATGAATTCTCACTCTACATATGTATTCGGAGAACATTAAAGGAAATGTCAACCAAATTTTGTCTCATAACAATCAAGAAAAAAATGAGTATTTACCACCTAAATGACATAAAAGATTCAAAGACAGTCCCAAAACGGGGATTATTCAAGAATTACACCTAATGTGTAATCCCTGAACGGGTACTAGGTCAAAAATATATTAACAATCAAAGATACAAAACATTATGATTTCACAACAACACAATCATAGGATAAATTAATATTTGTAAAAAAAATACATATGACACAATTTGGCTAAACTAAGCAAAAGTAGAGTAAGCATACTAAAATTGGTTAAAACATCCTAAATTGGCTTTTAACTAAACTAAACTACCCTAAATTAGATTTTAATTAAACTAAATTATTCTAATAATCCTACACTTAATTAAACTAAGAATGCTAAATTAGCATCCTAAATTATTCTAAGCATCCTATACTAACCATAATTAATCAAAATAATAACCATAAAATAACCCTAATTAATCAAAATAATAAAATTAAGTAAACAAACCTTGACTTAATTGAGACAAGGAAGTGGGGTGGTGGTCGGCAGCAGCGGCAACGGAGGGCAGGGTACGGCGGCAGCGGCTCCGGCACCGGCAGAAGAAAAAAGGAAAGGAGAAAGGGGAAAGGGAAAGGGAAAGGGAAAGGGAAAGGGAAAGGGAAAGAAGAAAAGGGAGGGGAGAGAGGGCGGCGGGAGTGGGGTGGTGACCGGAGTGGGGTGGTGGCGGAGTGAGGTGGTGGTCCGTCGGGGTGGGGTGTCGAAATTATTGGGGATTTTGAAAGTTTTGGGTAAAAATAATTGAAGAGAGATAGGGGGAGACGGGTGAAAACCCGTCTATAAAAAATGCCTGCAATGGAAATTCCGTCGCAATATTAAAAAATATTTTTTCCTGATGAGCTGTAAACACTGGCATTAAAAAAAGGATGCGATGAAATTTCCGTCGCAAGGAAAAAATTATTTTAATATAGCGATGGAATTTCCGTCGCAGACTTTATTATTATTTTTTCATGGATAATTATATATATAAGATTTCTACATTATAAATATGGTCATTAAGAGGAAGATTCGGTCATATAGAAGGAGCATCAATACGCATTAATGAGCAATAAACACAGCAGTCAAGACAGCAATTAAGGAGGAATATTCAGCATTAAGTACAAAGATTTGGCAGCCATTCAGCTTGGCTATATAAGGAGTATTTGAAGATCATTTGGAAAAACAAGGCATACTCTAACATACACAACACAACTTATCCCATTGCAAGCAAGACTATTATAATACTTAGAGAAAATATTATACTTTGTGCTCGTGAAATTATTATCCTCTTAAATCATAGTGAAATCCTCTCCTGGCTTGGTGCCCGTGGTTTTTTTCCCATTCAAGGGTTTTCCACGTACAAATTCCTTTGTCATATTATTTACCTTATTTGCACTACATTTATTATAATCAATCCTGCCTAGATACGATTACGATAAATCGAAATAGGATAATACTAGTTAACCCCCATACTATTCTACCATGGTCATATTTCCTGCCCTGCGCAAAATATGGACAAAACAATACCTTATCTATTGGAACAGCTGGGGATACTTGCTTCTCATTTATAGCTCGGTTTCCCATGTTGCCTCGGTATTATTATGGTGTGACCATAGAATTTTAACCATTGGAATAACTTTATTACGAAGAAGTTTCTCTTTTCAGTCCAATATTTGAACTGGTTGTTCCACGTAAGTAAGATTTTCTCTGACTTGTATCGGTGGCATTTTGATAATATGACTAGCGTCAGGAATATACTTTCTCAAAAGTGAAACGTGAAACACGTCATGGATCCATGATAGTTCAACGGGCAGAAAAAGACGATATGCGAAATCTCCAATTCTTTCAACTATTTCAAATGGTCCTATATACCTTGGACTTAGCTTTCTCTTCTTCCCAAATCTTATTATTCCCTTGGTAGGTGACACTTTAAGAAATACAAAATCGTCTTCCTGAAATTCTACTACTCGTCTTTTCAAGTCAACATAGCTCTTTTGTCGACTTTGTGACGTCCGCATTCTGTCTCGTATAAATTTTACCTTATCTGTGGTCTCTTGTATCAGATCCGGTCCGATGATTCTGGATTCATCAATGTCACTCTAACATAATGGCGTTCTGCACTTTTGTCCATACATAGCCTCATAAGGTGCCATACCTATGCTGGCGTGGTAAGTGTTATTATAAGAAAATTCTATTAACGGTAAATGTTGCTCCTAAGATCCTTGAAAATCCAAAATACATGAGCTTAATAAATCCTCCAAGGTTTGGATGGTTCATTCTGTTTGACCATTAATTTGGGGGTGAAAAGCAGTACTGAAGTTGAGTTGAGATCCCAAAGCTGCTTGAAAACTCTTCCAAAACTTGGCTACAAAGTTGGTATCTCTGTCAGATATAATATTTTTAGGAACTCCGTGTAATCTAAATATTTCTCTTATGTACTTCTTAGCTAACTGTTCTGAGTTCCATGAAGTCTTTGTAGCTAAAAAGTGAGCACATTTGGTTAATCGGTCGGCCACCACCCAAATCTCATTCATCCTTTGTGCTGTTACGGGTACTCCTGTTACAAAATCCATGGCAATTGATTCCCATTTCCATGTAGGGATATCTAAGGGTTGTAAAAGTCTTCCTGGCCTTTGGTGTTCGATCTTTACTCGTTGACAGGTCAAACGTTTTGAAACAAATTCCGCCACCTCTTGTTTCATATTACTCTGGCCACCAAAAATTTTCTCGAATGTCCTTGTACATCTTATTTCCTCCCGGATGAATTGAATATTGGGAATTGTAGGCTTCATCCATGATTTTTTTCTTAAGAGTTGCCACGTTGGTTTTGGTTACACACAATCATTTTTGAAACCAAAGCGATCCATCGTCTTTGATTAGAAAACTTGGTGCTTTTCCTATTAGTATATCCTTCCGAATTTCTCTAATTGCAGATCTTTTCTCTATTCTTCCTTTATCTCATCACTTAAGGTTGGTGTTACTTCTAGAGCCGCCAAGTGCTCGATTAGATCTCCCATAACCATTTCAATATCTAATCTTGTTATGTCATTTTGGATATGGGGCTGCTTTACCGTAAGCATATTCAGAGTGGGAAATGACTTCCGACTCAGTGCATCGGCTACCACGTTAGCTTTTCCCGGGTGATATTGGATAACCAAATCATAGTCCTTAAGAAACTCAAGCCATCTACGCTGTCTAATATTTATCTTTTTTGGGTAAAAAAGTATTTTACGCTCTTGTGATCCGTATATACACGGCACGAAATTCCATAAAGATAATGTCTCCAAATTTTTAATGCAAAAACAGCAGCAGCAAGTTCC
Source organism: Silene latifolia (assembly GCF_048544455.1). Lineage (NCBI taxonomy): Eukaryota > Viridiplantae > Streptophyta > Magnoliopsida > Caryophyllales > Caryophyllaceae > Silene > Silene latifolia. The sequence goes on from NC_133538.1 coordinate 45,826,090, forward strand.
AAATCATGAGTGAGATAGTTCTGTTCATGGGTTTTCAATTGCCTAGAAGCATAAGTAATCACTTTTCCGTCTTGCATTAGAACATAACCTAGTCCTTGTTTGGAAGCATCATTGTATACTTCCAAGTCATTAGTGCCATTCGGTAGAGTAAGTACAGGTGCAGAAGTGAGTCTTTTTTTCACTTCACCGAATGCTCGATCACATTTCTCACTCCACTCAAATTTTATACTTTTCCGGATAAGGTTCATAAGGGGTTGGACAATTTTTGAGAAATCCTTTACAAATTGACGATAGTATCCCGCTAATCCTAAAAAGCTGCGGACTTCCGCTAAATTCTTAAGAATAAGCCAGTTTGTAATTGCATCAATCTTTTGAGGATCCACCTTTATCCCTTCCGCTGATATTACATGACCTAAGAAACTTATTTCTCCTAACCAAAATGCACATTTCGAGAACTTGGCATATAATTGATTTTTCCTTAAAGCTTCCAAGACTATTCGCAAATGGTTAGCATGATCTTCCTCATTCTTAGAGTATATTAGAATATCATCAATAAAAATGATGACAAACTTATCCAAGTAAGACCTGAATACTCTATTCATAAGGTCCATAAAAATGCCGGAGCATTAGTGAGTCCAAAAGATAATACTGTAAACTCGTAGTGTCCATAACGAGTTCTAAATGCGGTTTTTGGAATATCCTCCAATTTTATCCTTAATTGGTGATATTCGGAACACAAATCGATTTTTGAGAAAATAGCATAACCTTGCAACTGATCAAAAAGGTCATCTATATAGGGTATAGGATACTTATTCTTTATATTAACCTTATTAAGTTCCTTGTAGTCTATACACAATCTCAAACTTCCATCTTTCTTTTTGACAAATAGTACTAGTGCTCCCCAAGGTGAGGTACTAGGTTTTATGTATCCCTTTTCCAACAATTCATCTAGTTATTTCTTTAATTCCTTTAGTTATGCAGGGGCCATTCTATAAGGAGCTTTATAAATTGGTGTACTTTCAGGTACCAATTCAATCGCGAACTCTATTTCACGGTGTGGGGGGATTTCAGGAATGTCTTCGGGGAAAACATCCGGAAATTCGTTGACAACTAGGATATTAGTTATAGTCAGCTCAGACTCGGATAGGTTTGAAATGTCACACAATTAACCTTCGCACCCTTCGCGTAACAACTTTAGAGGCTTTAACAACGGTATGATCCTATTTCCCTTATGGGTTTGGTTACTTCAAAAAAGTATTCTCTCTCCATCGGTTCTCATAATTATCACCGATTTTTCATGACAATCTACCATAACATGATTCTTTCTAAGCCAATCCATTCCCAACACAATTTCAAAATCTTGCAGGTTGAATTGGATAAGATCGGCTAAGAAACGATTCCCTTCTATTGTCAAAACACAGTCTCTAAATAATATGGTACATGATACTATATCCCCTGTGGGTAGTCCAATTGGGAGTCTTAGTTCTTGGTTTTGGGGTTTTAAATGCAACCGTTTACTTAGAGAATGTGATATAAGTGAATATGATGCTCCAGTGTCAAACAAGACATTAACAGGAGTAGAGTTGAGAAAAATGTTACCCGTGACAACATCATCAGAAGACTCTGCCTCCTGGGAATTCATTACATACACCCTCCCTCGAGTTGGACCCGGTTTCTGAGCTTGTTGTCCTTGTTGTTTTTGAACTACACGTGAGTTGGAAGTAGTGGCATTATTAAATTTAGACGTTTTCAATGGACAATCGCTCTTTCTATGGTGTGGGCTTCCACATTCGTAACAGCGCGAAGTAGGATATCTACATTGAGTAACAAGATGATTATTGCGACCGCATCTTACACAGAAAAGCTCCTTGTTTCTCTCCTGAAACTGATTATGAGTTTCTTCCAAACCCCAAATTTGGTTGTTTATAAAAATTCCCTCCAGTGGCTCTGTCTTTTCCAAACTTCCTTTTATTCCCAACCTGTTGATCCTCTTTTTTATTCATTAATATCTCTGCGTTGGTGGCTTTATCGTACATATCTTGATAGTTTAAACAGGTGTGGGTGGATAATCTATCTCGAAGACCCCACTTTAATCCGCTCTCAAAACGGTTCATTTTCAATTCTTCAGTTGCCACCATATGCGGGGCAAATCGAGATAGTTCCATGAATCTTTACACGTACACGGTAACAGATAGTGACCCTTGTTCCAATTTATTAAAATCATCCTCTTTCTGTCTCCTGAGCGATGCAGGATAAAATTTCGACCTCATAAGTTCCTTAAACTTAGCCCAGTCAAATCCTTCTTCATAACTTCTTTCCTTTACTGTTTCCCACCATAAATCAGCTTGTCCTACCAAATAATACACCGCAAATCTTACCCTCCATGTCTCTGGACACCGTATAGCCTCGAAAAGCTTATCAAAACTTCTTAACCAATTTTCGAATTCTACGGGGTCCGACTTTCCATCATACATTTTAGGATTATAACTTGTCATTTTCTTAAAGAACTTAACACTGTCTTCCTCATTATGGGAATTGTTGTTCCTTATTGCATCAGCCACGATTACAGCGGTATTACTCATATATGTGTGCTCATTGGGGGAAGGTTGGTTAATATCGATATTGTTAAATTGAGACATCCTATAAGACACAAAGAGTAAGTTGTCACGTTTCTAGTTATTATAAACAAGCAACATATATATATATATATATATATATATATATATATATATATATATATATATATATATATATATATATATATATATATATATATATATATATATATATATATATATATATATATATATATAGGTAAGATCCGGTGAGTCCACCTAAATAATTGACTCCCGTGAGTCCACTTTTGTATCACAGCCTATACACAAGAATATCAAACACTACACGAAATAATATCACAACTTATACTGAACAATATCATGGAAAATATACAATGAAAACAGTAAAAACAAGGCTTAAACCTATTGTCAGTGACACTACTCGTCGACGGCAACCACCCACGGCCCACCACCACCCCTTCACCTCCCCAACAACCACCACCCACGAACCACCACCACACGTTCACCTCCACAACAACCACCACCACGGCGCACAAGTCCGTCTCACGACCATCGCTACCACCCCTCACTAAAATACCATCAACGATCCTTCTTCCATTAACCTCCATCTAAGAACAACGCCGTCGTCATTAAATTAGGGGTCTCATCGCCAACGATGAAGGAAATAGACGAAGATAAAGAAGAGAACAAGAGAGGAAACAAATATAAAAGAAGTAATATGCGATAACTCCGACGAACACGCCACCAAAATCGACTCACAGGCGGGAAAGTGCGCGAGGATGATGGTGTTTGTCGGAGCTCCGACGCTGGCACTGATTGGTGTAAGAAAAATTGTGAGAAAATAAGTTAACAACAGAGGGCGAATCTGGTTCAGTAAGAGTGATATTGTTTAATATGACGTATGATATTATTTAGTATAACCTGTGATATTGTTTCGCTAGACTCACGGACTCAAAAATATTTGGTGGACTCATGTGATCCTAATTATATATATATATATATATATATATATACATAGAGGAAGGATCAAGTGAGTCCACCCAAGAGCATTGAGTCCCTAAGTCCTATTTGGAGCCATTAAAAAGATGGGATGGAGGGTTGAGATTGAAGAGGAAAAACAAGGGATTAGTGTAAAAAGTGGGGGATAAATGCTAATTAAACACTTCCTCTCACTACCATCACTAATCAACCCTTAATTTCACTATATAACCTTTCTTTTTCCACTCACTTCTCCCTCCTATCACACAAATATCATCCCTCCATCTCTCTAAAAACCAAAAAAAATCAATTCCTCTCAAAAATCCAACAAAATTCAAAAACCAAATAATTCAAAAAATAATTTTCCCTCTTCCTCAGCTACCCGACCACCTCCACCGCCACATAACCTCAGCCGCAACAACAACCCACCCCCCAAAAAAACACCCTTCTCTTCCTCACTCACCCACCACCGCCCAAACCCGACTACTGCCGCCACCATCAACTCGCAGCCCCACCACCACCCGACCACCACGGCCACCTGCCACCACCCGAAAACATCACCACCACCCGACAACCCTTCTCACCACCATTCCCGACCTACCATTCCCCATCACGCACCACCATTCCCGACCTCCACATCCCTACCATTTCCAGATCCCAAACACCAAAACCCACGCCCACACCCGCCACCACCACAACGACGCACCTCTTCTACCGACGACCACAACACCACCAGCCACCCTTCTCGCCTCCTCCAACACCGTCGTCAACAACAACCAACAACAACATCCACGACCACAACCACAAGATCTGAAAATAAACCAATAAAAATCGAGATCTGAAAATAAACCAATAAACAATTATACACGAGTCATTTGGTGATGGCGTTTTCAGAATTTCTTAACACGGTTTATTGGTTTTTTGGTGATGGCATTTATTGGTTTTCTGAATCTTTTGGTTTTCAGAATCTTTTAATTTTTTTCATTATTTATTACGTATGATGGTAGTGGGGTTGTTGGCTCATTTAGCTGCCACTTTCTCATTTGTTTTTCTTTTTCTTTTTTTTTTTTTTTTTTTTTTTTTTTTTTTTAATTATTATTATTATTATTATTATTATTATATGTAAAGTTTGGTTGGTGGTTTGATTTGTGTATTCGTTGTTGTTGTTGTTTTTTCTTTTTTTTTTTTTCTTTTTTTTTTTTTTTTTTTAATATATATAAAGGTTGGTGATTTGTTTTGTGTATATGGGTTTGTTTGTGACTTTGTGTCACGGTTTTTGTGTTCCTTTAATCTTTTATTAAAGTTATATTCATTTTTCAATATTACATTCGTAGATCTCATAAATATATAGTAGATTTTTGAAAAAAAATCGTATTATCATGATTTTTATTCTTAGATCTAATAAATATATTTATTATACTCATATTTCTTTACATTTACACTCGTATTCCTTTACATTTACACTCATATTTCTTTACATTTACACTAATTTTTCAGATTTACACTCGTATTTCTTTACATTTACACTCGTATTTCTTTACATTTACACTAATTTTTCAGATTTACACTCGTATTTCTTTACATTTACACTCGTATTTCTTTACATTTACACTCATTTTTCAGATTTACACTCGTATTTCTTTACATTTACACTTGTATTTCTTTACATTTACACTTGTATTTGTTTACATTTACACTCATATTACTTTACATTTACACGCATTTCTCGTTTACACTCGTATTTCTTTACATTTACACTCGTATTTCTTTACATTTACACTCATATTACTTTACATTTACACTTCTATCTCTTTACATTTACACTCATTTGAAAAGGACCATATTTTATTAAAGTTAAACTCATATTTCTTTACATTTACACTCATATTACTTTACATTTACACTCGTTAAAATTATATAAATTTGCACTCATATTTTTTGTGGATATGAGTTGGTGGTGGAGGACGGCGGTGGTGGTGTATGTTGGTAGTCGGACTAAAGTTTTACTCGTAAAGGACAAAAGTTCCACTTATAAAGGACCAAAGTTACACTCAAAGGACCAATTTACTCTTAAAATACTACATTTACACTCGTAAAACATCACATTTACACTTGTAAAATATAAAAATTATGTAAATTCAAAATTTCAGTCACAAAAAATAAAATTTACACTCTTAAAATGTTACATTTACACTCGTAAAACCTCAGATTTACACTTGTAAAATGTTAAAATTATATAAATTTAAAATTTCCGTCACAAAAAATCAAATTTACACTCTTAAAATGTTACATTTACACTCGTAAAACCTCACATTTACACTTGTAAAATGTTAAAATTATATAAATTCAAAATTTCCGTCACAAAAAATCAAATTTACACTCTTAAAATGTTACATTTACACTCGTAAAACCTCACATTTACACTTGTAAAATGTTAAAATTATATAAATTCAAAATTTCCGTCACAAAAAAACAAATTTACACTCTTAAAATGTTACATTTACACTCGTAAAACCTCACATTTACACTTGTAAAATGTTAAAATTATATAAATTCAAAATTTCCGTTACAAAAAAATAAATTTACACTCTTAAAATGTTACATTTACACTCGTAAAACCTCACATTTACACTTGTAAAATGTTAAAATTATATAAATTCAAAATTTCCGTCACAAAAATCAAATTTACACTTTTAAAATGTTACATTTACACTCGTAAAACCTCACATTTACACTTGTAAAATGTTAAAATTATATTTCCGTCACATTTACACTTGTAAAACTCATACAACATTACATTTACACTTCTGAAATCTAAAACTCAAAACTGATTAATTAGGGGCTAGAGAGAGAAAGAAAAATTAATTAGTGTGTAGAAATTTGATTAGTGGTAATATTTTTTGGTAATTTTCAATCTCAACCATCCATCTCAATCCAACCATCCACATTTTTTCCTTTTCTTTTTAATGGCCTTTAATCAAATTCATCTCAACCTTCCATTTAGTCCATCCAATGGCCCTTAGAGGGACTTATGGACTCAATGGAAGTGGTGGACTCATTAGATCTTACCTCTATATACATATATATATATATATATATATATATATATACATATATATATATATATATACATATATATATATATATATATATATATATATATATACATATATATATATATATACATATACATATATATATATATATACATATACATATATATATATATATATATATACAGGTCCCACACATGAATGTTACACCTTTTATTATAGTCCCCTGAAGTCCGTTTAAACTACAATTTTAGTTACCACTTTCAGAGGAAGTGGTTTCTTCCTCTGGTTCCTACTCTTCCTTTGGTTCCACCTCCTCATCCTCCTCAGAACTGTTTAAAGAAATCACATCATCGGGTATCTCAACAATGTAGTTTTCCTCAATATAATAAGCTCCCTAGTCGAGTCTTTAAAAGTTGGAACCCATACATCATAGGTACCCCGACGTAGATATTTATCGTAGTTTGAGAGTCCGTGTATCAATAGGTCAACATATTTCTTCTTGAAATGTTTCCAGGGAGATACATTGGGAAGGGTTTGAATAAGACTATTTGCTTTAAAAGATTTAGTAAAATGGTTCTGAGGGAATAAGTAATTATGGTCCCCGAGCGCTCGTCTGAGGTGATCCACGTGTGGTGCTACTCGGTCATGTGGCCCCATGGCTAGGTCCAGTGGCAAAACCAGATTCTCTAAAACAATATAACATTAGAATTATTATTAGTATCACGTATAAACAAAACACAATAAATATAGTAATAATGATATAAATAATATTTACCCATAACCTCTACCCCTCTCACATTTGATTTTAACTCTGTTTTAACCTCGGCTCTGATACCAATCTATAACGCCCCAATTTTTCCAGTAGCCAATACAAAACAAAAAGCGTGTACAAACTGTACTATTGGATTATTAAACAGCGGAAACTTACAAAACGTTATAAAAAAAACATCAAAATTTTACAAGACGTTACTGCCGTACTTTCTCTAAAGAAAATACAAGGCTAATTTAAAATATGGTACAAGTTTATCTTATTACATAATTTTCTCCAAAAAGTAAAAAACTGTCAACATCGTCAAAACTCACCCCTCCTTATTCCCAGCACAGAAACTTGAAAAAAAATATAAATATAACGGGATCAGCCAACCACCGTCTAAGTACGACTCCAGTTACTTCCACCGGTCCTATGTCACTTTCTTTATTCATAAGATAATATTTTGGTCCCTCGTACCCCACAGTATCATACTTACTAACTTAACAGTGTATAACGGCTTGCCATAGACATAATATTCAATCTCCTTTCATCTTATCATACTAATACATATGCACCTTGTACTGAACACGGTATACCATTACCGAAGAAATAAACATTACGTATTTCACATAGGACAATGCTCTCTTTTTAATATGGGCCAACGCCCTGGAGCCAACGTCTCTGGTACCAACGTTGCCCCTTTTTATATATGGAGCCAACGCTCCTACTGTGTACACAGTTTTGATTTCCTCTATAATGTCATCTCAAACCAATAATCGTATTCCGAATGCTATAATTGGCCAATGATGCATTATATCAACAATACCCTTATCAGAGTCATAACTTTATAAGACGGTAAGTAATATAACATGTGCGCAGTATAACAATCATAAGTTGAAATTAACAATAAAACAAGTATAACCGATTATTTCGAATCTCTTATTTCAAAGGTAAAAAATTACTTATATCGACGAAGGGTCCCGAAATCATACCTTATTAGGTATATAAGACGGAAGACAAGGAGAAATGTGGACACAAGTTATTTGTATAACAAAGCCCGATGAAAGAAATAGAATACCCTGCTTTCTCCCTTTGCTCTCATGTATGCATAAAATCTTGTGTTTTTTAATATATATATATATATATATATATATATATATATATATATACATATATATAAACGGTGGACGTTTGTAGTCTCAGCTCATATACACCTAGTAAACTTCTTAAAATGGAGCCGTTTTTATTTATACAGAAATATATAGGTACTAGTATAGTCTATAAAGTCTATAATAGTTTCACTCTTTATATAATTATAATATACCTATAATTATTATATTCGGGTTATTACACGCAAGGACAATTTTCTTAAATTCCTTATAGTCTTAGTTACGATCCCTATTTCTTGACCAACATCAATTTACGAAACCATCAGGGTCTAAAAATTGATCTTAAAAGAGTGACAAAAACCGACATCCAGAATGTATCAGCTCAAAAAAACGGTCTTAACAAAATTTTTTGAGGTACAACAAAATTCTAAGCATATCTTGACTTCCCAAATTTAATGTGTGAAAAAGGAAAACACTATTTCAAAGTATAAAATTTGTTTTCGAGATATTCTTTGAACCATTCACAGATTCGCGGATTTTCTGATAGTTGTCCATAAATATTTTTTTGCGACCAAAATATAAAGCAGAATTTTATGAAATTTTACAGAAGATTCTGGAGTTAAAATAAATTGGATCTCTTTTTAAAGTTTTTGATTTTGAGCACTTTAAATAGGCAAAAAGAATTTTACAAACAGATTGACAGATTTAGTAGATTTTTCAATTGGTTTTGCCAAAACTTCTAATTACTAATAAAATCGAAATGAAGGTTTTAGGACCTAAACTTCAACACACACACACACACACACACACACAACACACAAATATTCTATGTCTCTGCCACATACTAATTTTACAAAAACTAAACACATGAATTTATAATTAAAACCGAAATTAACACTATAACCGCTAAAATCGTAACACCACCACAAAATCCAAAATAAATACTTTTTGACCGAAATAAAATTCATGATGTAACACCCCGTGTTTTATAAGAATATTTTATCCGGAAAGTCCCTTATTAAATTACCTGTTTTCCGAGTTTAATGGTTTATTTTAAATATTTATATTTTATGTTTATCGCTTCCATTATCCGATTTTATTATTTTGTCGTTTTGACCAACTTTGAAACGGGTTAATATGTCCGGGTATGATTTGGCTATTTTAATATACTAGCTAATTTTCTTATTTAAGCTCTCCTAGCGTTTTAATAATATATCCAACTAGTATTGGTGCCCGGCCCCACCCGAGCTACCTTTTTCTAGCATTAAAATTCATTTTCAGCTAAATAAAACTATTTTAAAGTTGTATAACTCATAAATTTATCATAATATATTTTTTATGACATATCTTAAAATTACGATGAAATAAATTATGAGACAAATTTATCACTCTCGCTATTAATATTTTACTTAAATCGATTGTTTAGCTAATTCTTCATATATACTTTCTTTTGTTGTTAGTATTGTTACTTTTACTACATTCGTTATTACTATTGTTACTTTCACTACTCCCGGCATAATTATTGTTACCTAATTATTGTTACTTTCACAACTGCCGCATTAATATTGCTAATTTCTCTACTCCTGTTATTACTTCTATTACTTTCACGACTCTCGCTCGGAACCAATATTGTTATTTTAACTATTCAAATGAGTGATTACTATCATATTACTATATCCAGTGTTATTACAATTCTTTTTACTAATAATAAAATTACTTTTACTATTTGGACATGCAATTTTAAGAGGCTTATATTGTTCGCAGTGATGGCTTCATATGCCAAAAGTCAACTCAAAATGTTATACATTTTGTCCCACATCGGTGGATTCACTTCTATTCCTCTTATTTATAATGCTACTTGTCTTTGTAGTGTTTAATAGAGTGAACCAAGAGGGTTTTGTTGAGAGTGTTGGGCTTGTGGGTTTGGGTCCAAACACACACACGCGCGCGCCGGCCCGGCCCGGCTCGAGCTTGGGCTCGGGTTTGGGTGTGGGTTTGGGTAGAGCATATGCGGTGCGGACCAAAGGCCCAGTTTCACCTTTTTGGGCTTGTGAGTAAATGGACTGTCCACATTCAGTGTACCGTTGTGTTTATATTCTGAATCTGTTAGTCAAAGTGGTTAATGGCTATAATTAAGGAGCGCTTAATTAGCTCCATTAAACACGTTTTGACTAGAGCGTTTTTGCTCTGTAACAGCTTTTTTTTCGACTATAAAATGAGCTGCTCTCTTCAGAAAATACACGACACAATCCTATCATGTCTTCTCTCAAATTCTCTCTTCTTGTCTCTTGCTGCTGAAATTTCCTGTTTCTGTTATTGTTTATTCCAAGGTTTTTTTACACGAGTGATTGTGTACGGGAGTCGCAGTGTTAACCGTGGGGAACTAACGGTGTAAGACGATTAACACCGCGGTCGTGCCGATTTAGTTTCAAGTCAGCGGCTACCTTACCACGACACTGCTTTTCTCTTCCAGTTTTGATAAGTTCTCTTTTTCTGTCCATTGTTGCGTCTTTACATTCCAACAATTTGAAAACTATATTTATCTATCGTAACAATGGCTGTAATTTTGAGCAAAAATATTTGTGGCTTGTCGAAACTGGAACCATTAGGTGGTCAGAATTATAAGAGGTGGTCTCAGAAATTGCTTATGTTTTTTGAACAACTAGAAATCGACTATGTTCTATTTTCTGATCCTCCCTCTCCTGTTATCGCCACTAGTGCCGAGACTACTCCACCCCCATCTGCTACTGTTAAGTCAAATGAGGAGTCAATTAATAAACATGATAAGGATAACAAAACTGCTAAGTGTCATCTTCTCAATCATATGACTAATACCCTTTTTGACTTATTTATGGTCCATAAATCTGCTAAGACCATCTGGGAGACCTTAGAAAAAAAGTATGGGGCTGAGGATGTGGGTAAAAAGAAGTATGTTGTTGGGCAGTGGCTTTGGTTTCAAATGGTAGATGATAAACCTATTATGGAACAAGTTCATATTTATTAGAACTTGTGTGCTGATATGGTCAATGAGGGTATGAAATTAGATGAGGTCTTTTTGGCTAATGTCTTGCTAGAGAAATTTCCTCCTTCCTGGAATGAGTACAGGAACCATTTGAAACATAAGAAAAAGGATTTGTCCCTACAAGAGCTGATAGGTCATATGAGGACTGAGGAAGCTAATCGTTTGAAAGATAAGTTAGTCCAATTGTCTCTTACTACTACAAAGGCTAATCTCGTTGAAACTGGTGGGTCTTCAAATGGGGATAAGTTCAAGGGTAAGGGAAAGGCTAAATCTATTTAGGGTCAAGCTAAGGTTCAGAATGCTAAAAAATCCGGTCAAGGAAAGTTCACCAAACCTGCAAGTAAGATCCAGAAACCAAATCAGAATCTGGTGTGCTATGTCTGTGGAAAACCGGGTCATAAAGCTTACCAGTGTCCTCATAAGAAAGTTCCTGAAGCTAATCTTGCTGAGAAGGATGATATCATTGCTGCTGTGGTGGTTGAGGCAAATTTGGTTGCCAATGCTAGTGATTGGATTCTGGATACAGGGGCTTCAAGGCATCTTTGTGCTAACAAGGAGCTATTTGCAGAGTTCGAAGATGTGGCTGATGGTGAATGTGTCTACATGGGTAACTCTTCTTCTTCTGTGATCACAGGCAAAGGCAAGATCTTTCTCAAGCTGACCTCGGGAAAAACTCTTGCACATAATAATGATTTATATGTTCTTACCTTGCGTCGAAACCTCGTGTCTGGTGCCTTATTAAACAAAGCTTGAGTGAAACTTGTTTTTGAGGCTGACAAGGTTGTAATGTCGCGCAATGGGGATTTTGTGGGCAAGGGTTATCTCTGTGGGGGTTTATTTGTTTTAAACATTAGTTCTCCTATCAATTATAATAATGCTTCTACTTCTACTTATATTGCTGAGTCTGTTGATGTTTGGCATAGTAGACTAGGTCACGTGAATGTTGATTCAATTAAAAAGCTTAAGTCTATATCGCTTATACCTTCATTATCTTCTTAAATTTTTGAAAAATTGTCCTAGTTGTGTCGAGGCTAAATTTGCTAAGAAACTTAGTAGATCTGTTACAACTAGACACGCAAGTATTCTTAAGTTAATTCACACCGACCTAGCTGACTTTAAGAACACTAAGAGCAGAGGAGGTAAACTTTATTATATCACTTTTATTGATGATTGTTCTTGATACACGAAAGCGTACTTGCTTAGAAATAAAAGTGAAGCTGAGGACATGTTTATGAAGTTCAAAGCTGAGGTAGAAAATCAACTTGATAGAAAAATCAAAAGAGTTAGGTCCGATCGAGGTGGTGAGTATGGCTCAAATTATTTAGTAGATGTTTGTGCGAAAAACAGTTTAATTCATGAAAAGAGACCACCTTACCTACCACAATATAATGGAGTAGCTGAACAGAAAAATAGAACTTTGAAAGAAATGATGAATGCTATGCTTTTAAGTTCTGGCGTTTCTGATGATATGTGGGGGAAAGCAGTGCTTTCAGCTTTTCACATTCTTAACAGGGTACCTCATAAGAAAATAGACAAGACACCCTACGAGATATGGAAGGGTTATGCTCAAAACTTGAGTTTCCTTAAGGTGTGGGGCGTGTTTTGCTAAAGTAGGCTTACCTAGCTTTAAGAGGCCTACCATTGGACTTAAGACCTATGATTGCATTTTCATTGGTTATGCTCAAGATAGTTCCGCTTATAGGTTCATGCCATTGAGTGACCGTTCTATTTCTGAGACTAGAGACGGCGAAGTTTTTGAAAATGTTTTTCCATTAAATAAAGATGTATCATTGCCTGTTGTTCCTGTTTTTCCTGTTAATCCTGTTGATAGTTCTATGCATGCTAGTAGTAGCACCTCTGTTGATCATACTTTTGAACCTAGTAAGAGTAAAAGGCCTAGAATTAAAAAGAACTTTGGCAGTGATTTTGTTAGAACTGATTCTGTTAGAACTCACCTAACTGAAAATGTCGGTGATATTTGCGCTTGTGATGAGCTTGTTTCTGCTTTTTTAATAGAAGATGATCCAAAAACATATGATGAGGCTATGAGATCTATTGATGCTAATTTTTGGAAAGAAACTATTAAAAACGAACTTGATTCTATTGTTTCTAATCACATTTGGGAGTTGACTGATTTGCCTAAAGGTAGTAAACCCATTAGTAGCAAATGGATTTTTAAAAAGAAAATGAGACCTAATGGTACAATAGAACGGTTCAAGGCCAGACTTGTGGTTAGGGGGTTTACACAAAAGAAAGACATTGATTATTTTGATGCTTACTCACCTGTGACCAAAATTTCCACCATTAGAACTCTGATTGCTTTAGTTGTTATTCATGATCTTGTAGTACATTAGATGGATATCAAAACTGCTTTTTTGAATAGTGACCTAAAGGAAGAGATCTATATATCTCAACCCTAGGGGTTTGTGGTAAACGGTCAAGAGAGTAAAGTGTGTAAACAGAGAAAATCACTATATGGTCTTAAACAACCACCTAAACAGTGATATGAGAAATTTTACAACACTTTAATTTATGATGACTATATTACCAACAATTCTGATTCATGTGTTTATTCTAAACTATTTGGGTAAGATTGTGTGATTATATGCTTATATGTTGATGACATGCTAATTCTTGGTAGTAATTTATTTGTTGTAAATAAAACCAAACAATTTTTTTCATCACGTTTTGAGATGAAAGACATAATAGGGGAAGCTGATGTTATTCTTGGAGTTAGAGTCATTAAAAAATCAAATGGAATATCCTTAAGTCAATCTCATTATGTTGAAAAAGTGTTGAAGGAATTTAACAGTTTTGATGTTATACCTGCAAGAACTCTCTATGATACTAGTGTATCTTTGTGTAAAAACTTGGGTGATAGTGTATCCCAAGAAGAGTATGCTAAAATTGTAGGAAGTGTGATGTTCCTCATGAACTGTACTCGACCAGACATTGGTTATGCTGTTAGTAGACTGAGTCGGTGTAACACCCCCATACTCCAAGTGCCTTATCAGGACCAATTAAGGCATATGAATGCTACCATCTCGGTTTCCCGAGGTAATGTATATCAAATAGACAATAACGAAGCGTACTTTAATAAATAAATTTAAAGTGATACATGTCCAAACCAAAACTGTTAAAAGGAAATACAACTGTTCCAAAATGCTAACTCAAATAAAGTAAATAAATGTTCAAAACACAACGGAAGACTTCTAGACATCTCGTGGTGACTCAACCCAGCTATCCCATGCGCTTCCATCACATACCTGCTTAATTACTGCTTACCACCCCCGAATGGATCACCACAGTTTTCAAAACATTTAAGCGGGGTCAGTTACTGATTACACAAAAACAATACAAAAGAAACAATACACAATTATCCAATCTCCATCATAACTCCACACACCTGACTACACACTAAAGTGTGTAGTCTGCCGGAATACTCATCGCACCAAGTATTCCACACCGCCAGTGGGGGACCGCAGCCGTTCCCACCTAAGCCCCGCTCATCTCATCCGAGCGATAACCCATGTTCCTTAATGTGCACATCCCTTCTGTGGCGGGTTCCACAGAAGGCGAATCAAGGGCGTGAAGCCACTCCCGCAAGTGACTCCATTCAGCCGAGGACGCACCTCGCAAACCACAGACAGAAACACAACCAACTACACAATCAACAATCACCAAAACCAATACCGATATGATATACAATAACAACAATAATTAATCATTACCAAAGCCATGTAACCAATACTAAGTAGGGAAACCCTACCTGGAATAAGCAACCACGAGACCGTCACAAGCACCTAATCAGTAATGCTCCTCTATGAAACCTCCTCCTATAATCACATATTCATACAATTACCATATAATCAACATAACACTCCCAAAACCCCCAATTCTACCCAATTAGGCTTTTAAACAAAATCAACAAAATAATATGAAAACTATACAAGGATCTTACCCATGACACGTCGAACTCAACGGCGTAAAGAACACGACGATCCAACAACCTTAGCCTTT
Source organism: Silene latifolia (assembly GCF_048544455.1). NCBI lineage: Eukaryota > Viridiplantae > Streptophyta > Magnoliopsida > Caryophyllales > Caryophyllaceae > Silene > Silene latifolia. The sequence goes on from NC_133538.1 coordinate 45,841,602, forward strand.
AGGATTTGATAATAACGCGAAGAACAAAGCAACGTAATTCTTTTATCTCTTTGAAAGGTTTTTAGAAAAGTAAAAGTGATTAAGAGAGATGAAAGAACCCTTAAATACTAATCACGCGTTATTAACAAAACCCGGCTAAAATATCCCGCAGAATCAACTTACTAGATCGAGTGAACCTTACTCGATCGAGTCCCTAACTTACTCGATCGAGTACCCTTCAGCATCATATTTACTCGACAGAGTAAGCTCCACTCGATAGAGTACCCAAATACATAGAAAACCGTAGTATTACAGTCTTCCCTCCTTAAAACGAACTTCGTCCCCGAATTTCAAACCCAACCTATAAAACATGAACTCTTAACACCAACTCCACCAACTATGCCTACCTCCACAACATAGCTCACGATATCGTATCCACCACATTATAGTCTGTCGACACTAACTTCATACGCTTCCAAATACCATCCACCAACGCCGCTAGCTTCGTCCCACTAACATATTATCCACTAGCAAATCTAATATCAAGAATATCCACCAAGCAAGATCAACCACCAAACGGAATGTTACATTCTAGCACCCCTAAAATGAACTTCGTCCTCGAAGTTTACTTACACTCATAAAAATCATCATCCAACTGTCAACACTATCGAAGTATTCTCACACTCCTAAACATTTCACTATTTCAAGCACGGCCATTACCTTTAATAATATCAACCACAACATAAACTCATCCTTTATTCTACATCAAAGCTCAAACTCCCAATTATACCGTAATATGTATAACCATCGAGCTCTCTTTATCGCATCCTAATCCTCTTAAGATAAAAGTTACGTCTTCGTAACTCACTAATACTAGATCCTTTGCTATACTTCCCAAAATCCTCATCACCACTGCATGTCAACGATAACTGACTAGAACCTCAACACCTACAACCATTCCTACATCAAGGTCTCGCTTCCTCTAACAGTCCTTGATATATGATTTATTTACACCTAATTTCCCTCTTTATTTTATGCATTCTGACTCATATTGAGTCGGTTTCGTGTGCCTTTCCTTGCATTTTGTGCCCAATCACCGTACTTGTTATTTTGTGTATCCTTTTGCAGGAACCGAGTCGAATATAGAGGAATTGGGGCAAGAAAGGCATTCCAATGCCTTTACATGAAGAAGAGGTGAAAAATGGTGAATGTTGTGTTCTGCCGGCAGACCGGCAACCGGTCTGGCCACCGGCAGAACACATCCCCAGCCTTGGCAAAGAAGAAGAAGAAATGACCTGAAGGTTGTGTTCTGCCGGCAGGCCGGCAGCTGGTCCACCTGTAGAACACAACAGGAAGAATTGAATTGAAGTTAAAGAGCAAAAAGAAGCTTGACCTCGCTGCTGGTAGGAGCACCGGCAGCCGGTCCACCGGTAGGACGCAACTTTACAAGGATTTGAAGACTCTGAAGGTAGTGTTCTGCCGGCAGGCCGGCAGCCGGTCCACCGGAAGAACACACTTGCCAGCTATAATATCAAAGTGGAAGTCATTTTTGACCGTCCTGCAGGTAGGAGTGCCGGCAGCCGGTCCACCGGCAGAACGCAGCAGCAGGCGAATTGGGCTTTTCTCTTCTTTTCTTCTTAATCTTGGGCAAGCCTATAAATATCCCCTCCTTAAACCCTTTGTAAACACAACCCTAGATCTGAGAATTTTCCATAAATATTTGTTATCTTTCCTTAATCAAGCTTTAATCTTTCCTTAATAATTAGTAATTACTTAGTAAAATTCGTTAGTATTAGTAAGAATCAATTGTTTACACTTGGTTTTTGAAGATTGTATTGGGAGATTTGGGAGGTTTTCCTTCTTTTTATTCAATCAAGCAATCACCTTTAATTGTGTTGGTATATCTCCTCTCTTATTTACTTGTTAATCATTTGTTTACATTTTGTTTTTGTCTCTTTTAATTGCTATAATCATCTCCATGTTTTCTCTTTATGTTGTTTGTTCTTCTCCTCTTATTAGCATGATTAACTCCAACATGAGTGAGTAGTTACCCTTCTAGGGTTTAGGGGGAGCCTAAATAGGATTAGTGGGCATGATTAGTTGATAAGTTTTGAGTCTTTGGTGTAGGAATTTGTCTTTCTTAGCATTGCATACAAGGTGTTTGACGAATTGTGTGAGTGAAAGCTTGTGACTTTTTGTCTTACTAACTTAATTGCTCCTTTGAATGAAAATTTGTTGGTGGTTTTGTTGCATGTTTTGAATTAGTTGTTGCTCAACGAAAGTTGGTAACCGCCTCTAGGACGAACCCTCACCTTAGACTATTTTATCGACTTGTCGCCCCTAGTTCATTTAGGTGACCCCGAAGACCCTAGTCTTTTAATCAATCGTATTCATCTTCATTCAATCGTTTATTTAGTTGCTCTAGTAGTAAAAATCAAAACCCTTTTCCTTCATTTTTGACTAGACTTGACTCTTAGTTAGGCTAAGTGGAAACCCCCGCCGTCTTCGTGTTCGACCCCGATTTACAACTAAATTGGGTTATTATTGTTGATGGTAAGTGTGTTGACCCCACCGTTGAAAACTTAACCATCAAATGTAAAGCTTGTGTCTTTTTGTCTTACTAACTTAATTCCTCCTTTGAATAAAAATTTGTTGGTGGTCTTGTTGCATGTTTTGAATTAGTTGTTGCTCAACGAAAGTTGGTAACCGCCTCTAGGACGAACCCTCACCTTAGACTATTTTATCGACTTGTCGCCCCTAGTTCATTTTGGTGACCCCGAAGACCCTAGTCTTTTAATCAATCGTATTCATCTTCATTCAATCGTTTATTTAGTTGCTCTAGTAGTTAAAATCAAAACCCTTTTCCTTCATTTTTGACTAGACTTGACTCTTAGTTAGGCTAAGTGGAAACCCCCGCCGTCTTCGTGTTCGACCCCGATTTACAACTAAATTGGGTTATTATTGTTGGTGGTAAGTGTGTTGACCCCACCGTTGAAAACTTAACCATCAAATGGCGTCGTTGCCGGGGATGGTGCTTTGTTAGATATAAGTTTTAGTTAAGTTTTAGGATTAGTCATTTTATTACTTTAAAAAAAAATGAAAAAAAATGGACAATTCTTATAGTATGTATGCTTATTCTCCTTGTTGTGAGTCTTGTGGTTGTTATGGACATGATTTCACTTGTTGCCCTTCATATGCACCCTCTCCTCAATATAACATGTGTGATGTGCAATGTGAATCATGTGGAAATTTTGGACATGCCTTTGATATGTGCCCCTCACCCCAAATGAATATGTATAATGTTCAATGTGCGTCATGTGGTATCTTTGGTCATTCATTTGATGTGTGTCCCTCTTATTTAACTCAAACCCATTCTTACATGTGTAATGAGAACAATAACATGCAACCATTCAATTCTTGCTCTCCCTACCCCCAACAACAAGAGTCATCTTATCATGAAAATCTTCATTTAAATGGGTGTTTGTATGATGATGTGAATGTTGTGCAACCCTTTGACTCTTGTTTGCTCGACTCTATTGACTACCCCCAACAACAAGACTCCACTTATCATGAAACTTCTAATACCTCTAAAAGTTTGAGGTGTTATGCTGGTAGAATTCCCATTAGTCTTGTCTTTCCTCAAGGAGAGGATGAACATTTTGATGCCTACATGACTAGGTTTAAACAATACCTCGCCACTTTGAATCGCAATTACTTTAGTGGAGAGGCATTATGCTTGACCATTACCAAGGGCATGAATGCCTATACTAGGACTTTGTTTGACCTACTTTGTGAGGGAAACCTTGCCTCCAAGTCGGTTGATGAGATATTTGACCTACTTGAGTTGTTTCCCCTTGGATGTCATGAGGCTAATCATTTGCCTCTCTTGGGTGTTGGTGAGGAGCTTTTGGGTGTTGGTGAGGGTGGTGTAGAGATTGAGGAATGTTGGGATATCTTGGAGGAGAGGCTTGAGATTGAGGTGGAAAGACCTTTAGAGCAAGTTGAGGTTAACACCCCATTTTTTGAGGATGAGCCTTATACCCTTTTTGAGGATATACATACTACCTCCACCATTCCCTTAGCCTCACCCACCGACGAGGAGGATGCTCTTTTTGAGGATTATGAGAGTAAGAGTGATGAAGAGAGCATCATGATTGAAGACTTGGCGGTCAAATGGGATGATGAGTCTCTTTGTGAGGAAGTCTTGTTGGAAGAGTGGGATTTTAAGGTTAATTTGATTGAGGAGCCCATTTTTGATAGATTTGATGCTCCCGTTCTTATTATTGATGAATACCTTAAACCCATAGATTCCATTGACCTCATTTCTCTTGACCCTTTGTTGGAAGTCATGTATGTTGATGAGGAGTATGATGCTCCTTTACATGATAATGCTTGCATGGGTGACTTGCTTGAAATCCCCATCCCTTTTAAATTGGATAATGGTGATGCCTTCCCTTCCGTTTTTGAGAAATTCGTGTTTGAAATGGAAGGGGAGAAAGATGAAGTGAAAGGTAAGGAGACTAGTGAAATCTCCAATGTTGTTGATTGTCCAAGTGGTTTGGAGTTTGATCATCCTCCTCCCACAAGAGAGGACGTGTTTTACACCATTGAATTTGAAAATGAGGTGGAGAATGATCAAACTCTCAATGAAAGGAATGAGCTCAAAGATGAGAGCTATCTTGATAAGGGTAAGGCGATGAGTGGCCTTGGCTCTAGATTGTGGGATCCCAGTTAGTTTTGGGACCAAGCTTAGGTTTTGCAGTTTCCTTAAAATCGCGCTTCTTGGGAGGCAACCCAAGCTTTTTATGCATTCTTTTTCTTTTTGATAAATTTTTCTAAAAATCCAAAAACATTTTCTTTTCTTTGAAAAAAATTTGAAAAACCAAAAATATGCATTTAATTTCAATTTCCTCCACACATTTGTTTCTTTTTGAAACATAGTAAATAAATAAGTGTGGGGAGGAAATTTTATACTTCAAAAATCTTTAAAAACATGTATTTCATTTTCGAATTTCCTCCACACATTTATTTCCATTGGAAATTATGTAAATAAATAAGTGTGGGGAGGAAATTCTATTATTTAAAAATACAAAAACATGTCTTTTATTTTTCAATTTCTTCCCTACTTTGCGTTCCATCGTGGATGATGTAAAATTTAAGTGTGGGGAGGGGATTTATTCTTTAAAATCCAAAAAAATTGAAAATTTTCAAAAATTACAAACACATGCTTTTATTTATTTGCATTTCGTTATATAAACGAATAAGTGTGGGGAGGAAACTCCCCTAACATGTCTTGTATATATTGTTGTTTGTGAAATAAAATGCATAGGTACATTTGGAATATCGTAGGCATATGCTAAGGAGTTAGAAGACGCTTGGTATAATCGCTCCTATCTCTTCTCCTTTCTCCCTCTCTTTTCTCTTATTTATAATTGAGGAGGTTGGGCTTTGTATGTTGAGGAGGATGTTCCAACTTTGGAACTTGGATATGTGCCTATGTGTTGATTTGGATTAGTTGCATTAGTCTTTTCGACATATAGTTTGATAGTTGCACTTGCATTTTAACATGTATATAATAGTTGCATCATGGCATATAGTTGCATTTAGATGAAATGTTTTGAAAAGTGCCTAATTGGGAACTTTGACAAGAGCATTTAGGCCATTACAAATACTTTTTCAACTTAAGACTTTGCCTACTAGAATGGATGTAAAACACTCTAGATAGTGTCATACTAGTGTCTTTCGACCTATGACCCAAAGCCTAGTCAAGGGTTTGCATGTGAGTCACCCATCCAACCCCGTGATGCGATATGGACTTGGTTAACTTGTCTAGGTGACCTTGTTTGACTTTGTGGTATGGCAACCCAAAAATACTTTCTTTCAATAAGTTTGAAGTGCTCATTTCAAAGATTTTGTTATGTGGAAATATTTTTATTGCCAAGGAAACCTCAATTGTTTTGAAATGTTGAAATGTTGAGAATTTTAGTTGTTTTGATGGAGGTGTACCACTTCGATGTGCTTTGGAGAGAGATCCATTGAATTGGGCCCCCACACGGTTGTGAATTCAACCGCCCAAAGACAGAGTGACTATCACCCCGAAAAACTATTGTCTAGAGGTTAACCGGTTGCCTAATAAGCGATTGGCGAAAGCAAAGGACATTAGCACGGAAGGGATAAACCCCATCTCTAATTTTGAAATGTGAAAGTCAAGTGAGGTCAAATTTTGAATGCTAGTCATATCCACCCTTGTTTACAATGATTTGAGCACTTTATTCCCAAAAAAAAAAAAAAAAAAAAAAAAAACTTTTTGTCAAGCCACTTTGTCGAGCTTGGGACGATCCATGACCTTTACTTTTGTAGAGAACTCGAGACTTGTCATGTCATATGCTACTAGCATCATAGGGATCATCATTCCACGCCATCCGATCGCTCTTGACGAAAGTATTTGGAAATTGAGGATGAAAGTAGTCTAGTTTAACAACATTTGGAGGTGATTTAGTGCCATCGTCTTAGCCTTAGCGATTTGTTGAACTAGTATTTGTGACGGAGTATATGCTCTTAAATTTGTTCCCTCTTTAGTTGACTTCGCCACTTGATGAGGAAGTGGCTATTACTTTTGTTGATGCATCTTGTTATTTGTTATGTGCTTCATGTAAACATGTGTCCAATTTTCCGCAAGCCCCCACTTGCCTTGCATCGGAATGCATACCACATTGTATTTCAATGTGAGTTGAAGGGACGGAGAAGGCCCGTTAATTGCCTTTCGTCGGATATTATTAGTTTAGCTATTTCTTTATATTATGGGTCACGGTCTAGTTTAAATGAGCTTAATCGAGGACGATTAAGGTTTAAGTGTGGGGAGATTTGATATCGTCCTAATTTAGGACGGTTTAGCCCCGTCCTATTACCTTATTCCGACTCATTTTGTGTGCTTAATTGTCTAATAAGCTCATTTAGTTACTAATTTATAATAATTAGTCGTATTAATTTATAGTTAATAGTTAATTGTATTTATTTATAATATTAGTATTATTATTATATTAATTTAATGTGCAGGCAAGACGGGAAAGTGAGGTGGAAGAGCAAGGCGGGATATGAGAAGAAATGGCGGAGGTGAAAATAGGCGAAATCATGGAAAAATAAACTAAGTAAAGAAGCAGCTGGTAATTTCAGACGGTCTTTGCTGAGCTTTTACTACCACCTCCGGCCACCGTGGCAGCCACCACTCACCACCACTGACCACCCTCCACTTCCAACATCACATTCCACCCACCTATGACCACCGTCTGCCACCACACCAGCCGCCACGACACCACCTTCCACCCCCGTCCATAAACAATACAAACAACACCCATCTCATGCACCCATAATTCAACCACCATTAAAGCCACCACCAGCCACCGTAACAACCTCCCACGACCACCAATGACCTCCCTCTACTTCCACCTCCACAAAACTACCACCTAAGCCCACCACCGACCACCAAGGTGGCAGCCACGACTCAGTTTTCGAGCCCCGCGCGCCGGTGTCCGAGCCCGAATCCAACAGTAGCTCGAAATCTTCTTCATCGTGGTGATGCTCAGAGTTTGTCATGGTTTAATTGTGATTTGCATTTGATTAAGAAAATGACTTTAGCTGTCCTTGTATTCATTCTTTTAGGGGACTTTAAGTGAGGGGTAGTAAGGTCATTTAACGTTTGGGATTGTGTACTTATAAAACCCAAATTGTAAGACAATGACCGAACCTAACTATTATTTTAGAGCCTTCATACTTTTAGACGCAGCATTTCTTAGAAATAGAAACAGTAGCATAATAATTAGGAGTAGTTTTAGATCTAGAAAAACTCTCTCTTACTTTTCCGTTTAATTTTCCTCTAATTAAATTTGTAATCTTTCTTTTGTTCTTAGTATTCAAATTTCTCACCTTTCATTAGTTTACAATTAGTTTTGGGTTGTAATTTTAGAAGACAAGAAGATATTCATCCTCCATTTTTCAATCCAAGTTTACTCCTTCAATTTAAGTTGGTATATTTCTTATCTTAATTTCACTCTATTTCAATTGTTTACATGTTTTTCATTTCATCTTATATTGTTTGTTTAATCTTGTTGCTAACCATGTTTGGCATGGTTAGTATTAGTGTATGTGTATTTTTTGTGTTAACTATGTTTGAGTAGAATTAGTCTAGGGTTAAAGGGGGAGTTTGGGTAAACATGAGGGATGATAATGAGTTGTTTACATTTGAATATGGGTTAAAAATTGAGTCTTTACATACTTGCATTGAAGGTGTTCGATGAAATGGGTGAATGAAAGTTCTTACCTTTCTTTGAATTTTGCTTAACATTTCTTTACATGAGAGTGAATAAGAATGTTTCATAGCATGTATGTGATGAGTTTGACATAATATGAAAGTTTTATGGTGAGCTTAAGGTGACTAGGAAACTAGCTTCGATTCCTTGACCGAAATCGTGACCCGATTCTCGTAGACTTTTGCATCTCCCTCTCCCTACCTAAATGAACCCGAAACCCTAGCATTTACTCTCTTTGTCTTCGTGCTTGTTTGTTTGTTTAATTGATATTCTTAGATTATTTTGTTAGCATAGTATTCATTCACATGTTTTGCATCCGACTAAACTAAAACTAAACAATAGACTTGTAGCCTAACCCCACCATCCTTGTGGTTCGACCACGATTTATACTACTTAAATTGGGTTACTTTACAAATAGTTTTTGGTACCGAAAGTGACGGCAAAAACCGGTTATCAGTCCTCCTTCCTCAATTCATTCTGGACTCCATCTAATCTATACCATAAAATCCTCAGCAAAATCACCACACCAACTCTTCAACATTACCGCGAAACAACATACTCCTCTATACATACGCTTATCTCCGTAATCATAATTCACGATCCACAATTGTTACACACACTCTCACTAGATCCTCAAGCTCTCCCTTTTATTAGCACAACTCATCCACAACTTAACATGAAACTAATTTCCAACACCTTATACTCATTGTCCCAATAAAAGATTATGAACCACCTGCAGCTTCCAGATCAGTACAACACATGTTCTACAAATCACTTGTCATTACTATGTCAACCAATGCCTCCTCTAAAATAATATCACAAGTACTCTAACAACCTCTCGCAACTGTGTCCCATCAACAGGATATCACTATACCATGACAACAATGGGAACATACACAACTCTCTTCCATATCACACTCTACCCTCACTCCCAAGTTGAAACTGGTGAGAAACATTAATAAACAAAACAACCGTCTATCTTTCCAAACCGAAACTCGCAGGAAACAGTAGTAAGCAAAACAAAAATCTATGTATAACTGGTATGTACTTTCGAAAACTCGTATCGTAATCATCCCTCCTACTCCATCACAACCGATGACGGCATCGCAACACCGCCACCAACAGCCGCACCGCAGCGCGATAATACCCGCATCACAACACGAAGTGTCGTGCCGGGATTACCACCCGAGGCACAACATCCACATCGATAGTCATCGCAACTTGCACAATTCCCATAAACACTGACTCAGTATAACTTTCCGGACAAGAAAACTACTCAAAACCGCTTTAGTAGATCACAACGCAACATATTACACGGAATAAACTGATAAGAACCTCATGAATATCATCCATACCTTTTCACGGAATAAACATATATCATGAATACACAGAAAACTATAACTAGCCATGCCAGATCACTCAAATTATTACTTTTTGAATATCATTCCATTAGGTTACCATACACAACATATACCACAGAACATTCAGATAATAACTTTATAACTATCACACCATACCACTTCTCGTGAGGTCAGAACCTCACACAAACATTTATACACATCGTAGACCCATAATTACATCCAACTAGTCAATCCTGATCACGTAATTTACCACCTAACAAAGGTTACCTCTCGCCCGAGCTTAACTCGTATGCCCCTCATAACACATTCTCCCATTCGCATAACCATCACCTCCTGCCAAATATAACCATACCGCTAATACTCAACTACTAGAAACCGCCTCCTATAACCACATCTTAAACTCCCTCACAACCATACATATCAATCTGATCTCTACAGAATCAACCTCTTTAGAATGGCTATTTTCCTGCTTATCATCACCCTTAACCACTAGTGACAACACCTTAACACTACCACCGTTCGTATATCAAACCTCTTACACTCATCTCTAAATATCACGGTTTCTTTCCCCTCTTCGATTACCGTCCCAATTGACGAACATCAAACCCATCAGCAAAATTTACCTGAACTTTCATCCCAATTCTGTCTTTAATTATATCGCCACCTAACTCACCACCAAAATCTCGTATCGTGCAAATACTCTACCAACTTTTACATCCCTTAATTCCTCGAAACTCATGGCTAACATGTTGTCCTGAAACTCCTATATAACCATTAACTCACATCCTCTCATGATGCTATCACACATTTCCATGATTCCTTACTTTCATGTTCCTTAACTCTGGTCGACGTATTCTCAGCTTACTTTCATCCTTCTCTTCCCTTTACACTCACAATACCAATTATTAGTTCATCTCCTTACTCCTTGTACCTAACTCTCTAGTAATCCAGTTACTTTTTCATTGCTTCAAAACTCAAATTCCATTACTTCATATTGGTACCTTCTCACTCTTTCTTACCATGGGTCCTCTCTCCTCATTCTAGTCACTCACACTTGCCACTAATGAATCCACAAAATCAACGTTTACCGTTCAACTCACACTTCTCATTTTTTTGTTCTGCCTCTAGAAACCAAAACATATTTCATCCCGTTAATTGCGCAAGGAAATTACACACTAGGCTCACCTCTTGATAATCCAAATTCCCAAACTAAATCTCAATCTACAAATCCACATCGCTTCATAACTCAATCTAAGCTCTTTATACACCATTCTTTTCTATCTATCTACAACGACCTTTCCATTAAATATATTCTTAACCAACCCGGTTATAACTATCTCCCTTTATAATCCTTAAAAATCTCAAGTTACCACCATTTGCATCCCTCATTTCAATCTTTTCATTCTCACGTGCCATAAACTTATATCACCCCCTTACCCATATTCACTTACTTTTACTTTACTCAACACGCGGCTATATCACTCACCACATCTTATAAAACATGCTCCCCACCTCAATAAGCTCATCAATCTCCCTTTCCTTTTTCCACTATCCATCACAACTACATATAACTCATGTCCTCCCTACCGAACTCATATCCATCACAAGGTGTTACTCATTACTTCATAAGATTTAGTAACTTACGCATTAGAACCAACAAATACATAAAATAATGCATAAAGAAGCAAATGAACACCTTTGAATTAAACATGATATGCGACGAAGTCAAAAGATAAGCATATGACCCAAAACAGGGGTCACTAGATCGAGTACAACCTACTCGATCGAGTAGGTGAAGGTCAGACGCACGTACAACAATTACCAGGGTTACTCGATCGAGTAAGGGGTACTCGATCGAGTACCAAGAGGTGCACTCGATCGAGTAAGGGCTACTCGATCGAGTACCCTACGCATTTCTCAGCACTGTCCAATTTTCGTAAAACGGTCATATCTCACTCGTTTCTTAGTCATTTTGGGCGTGTGACCTATCGTTATAATTGTAAAAGAACAAGCTATCACCTCCAAATGGAATCACATCAAAATCATATATGCATCGCATGTTATAGCAGTTTAAAGACAACTTCGCTGTAATCGGACAACATAACTATTTGATTCTTACTTTCAAACAACTTAAATAGCAACAAAGTAAACAAAAACAACTAAATGCTCATAAAACCAGTATCCCTAACCACATGCTACTATATTAAAAAGCCAAGCCACAAAATCCATCATGCAAATATATTTTTCAACTTACCAATCATGTACTGCCCGCACGCTTTTACTCCCTAACTTTTCGCAACAATATATATATATATATATATATATATATATATATATCAAACACAAACATTCTATCCACATGTTACTATAATGCCATATTATAAACCAACTAGCATGCAACATGCTTAATCACAACACTTTATCATATATCCACTTCATCTTCTTTCACCACATTCCCCATTCCACAACAAACATTTTCCAACTTTTCCATACAACACATCATCCAACATACGCAATAGAACATTAGTAAACACATAGCGATCCCATGACAATATAGAGTATCCAAAGACATAGAAAACCGTAGTATTACAGTCTTCCCTCCTTAAAACGAACTTCGTCCCCGAAGTTCAAACCCAACCTATAAAACATGAACTCTTAACACCAACTCCACCAACTATGCCTACCTCCACAACATGGCTCACGATATCGTATCCACCACATTATAGTCTGTCGACACTAACTCCATATGCTTCCAAATACCATCCACCAAATCTTTCTTCAATAATTATTGCATATTCAAAATGACGTTTAGAGATAGAGAGAGAAAAAGCTCTAAATTCGTGACCTAGATTTCTGCAATTCGCAGCTATGGCAGTCATGACGTTTACTGATAATTATTTTTCACCGTTAGTTAGTTCTACTCAACGACCAAATAATCCCGAAACTTCACAGAAATCCCAACAACTTATAAAATCAAAAGGAAAGTTAACACACAAAAAAATAAAAGTGGTAGGGTTTCTGGTGAATCGTCGGGTAAAGATGTTGTCGGAACAAAAATTCAGGGTCTTGGTTCCAGTGATGTGCAGAAGACAAAGACGATGGGTGAACTAAATGGGATTCCGACTCTGAACCTAGAAGAGGTCATGGGGGTTCTAAAGAAACAGGATGGATGGTTAAGAATGGCGGGAAGATTACTCTGTCATGGAACCTATTGCAGAGGAGGAAGATACATCTGCCCTACTACAGTTCTCGAAAGATGACATTAAATCTGAGGTAGACTTCTGGAATCTATCTGTTTGCTGTTATATCTTGGGAGCCAACCCTCCATGGGAGGTTGTAGAAGGATATATGTATAGGGTTTGGTCTCAATTTGATATAGATAGGGTGTCGTTTATGGATAATGGGGTTTTTTCTGGTAAGGTTTAAGACACTTGCGAAAAAACAAGCCTTGCTAGAGTCAGGATACTACTTGTTTGATAATAAACCTATTATTATCAAGTCGTGGGAGTCTGAGCTTGACCTGGTTAAGGGTAAAGTGGACATAGTACCTATCTGGATTCGATTGTATGGGATTCCTTTGAAATTTTGGGGGGATTGTCTACCAAAAATTGCAGGTTTAGTGGGTACTTATGTTTAGAAGGATGAAGCCACTCGACGACAAAACTAGATTGAGTTATGCTAGAGTAATGGTGGAAGTGGGAATGGATCGAAGTTATTAGACCATGTATGTTTCTTGGATGAAGTCAGGTCGAAGGTGAAAGTGAAGGTTGAATATGAGTGGAAACCTATTACTTGTTCTGTTTGTAAGGGGATGGGGCATTCTGGAGACCAATGTAGGAAAGCTCCTCCTAAGAAGAAACAGACTGGTAACAGGCAGAAGCAAGTTTGGAAACCAGTGCAGAAAAAGGTCCAGGATGTGTTTTCTCAGCCTGAGTCTTTGTTTACTCCTGCTGTTTTTCCTACTTTGGCAAGTACCATTAAGGCTACTCCAGCTCGGAATTTAATGAGACTGAATAGGCAGGATGGGCCATTAGGAAAGAGGGCAATGAGTACATCAAGGGCTTATTCTTTCATTGATGCTCTTAATGGTGTGAATACTCCTGGGGGGGGGGGGGGGGGTAGTTCAGAGTGGAAAGGACCCTCCTCCACCAAATCCTAATGCATAATATTGGGTTTTGGAATGTTAGGGGGTTGAATGACCTGAATAAACAAAAGTTAGTTAAATGGTTTATGCATAATAATGGTGTAGGGCTTTTTGGGATATTAGAGACTAAAATAAAACCTAGTAGCTTATTAAAGAAGAATACTACTATATGTGAGGGCTGGTGCATTTCAACAAACTGTTCTTGGCATAAAAGAGGAAGAATTTGGATAATGTGGAAGCCTCAATTCTTTGATGTGCAGTTTATTTCTTATGGGGCTCAGTATATCCATATGTTGGTGGAGTCAAAAGTGGATTCACATAAATTTTATTTAACTATGATCTACGCCTTCAATGGATTGAATGAGAGGATAGAGTTATGGGAGTTTTTGAAAAAGTTTGCTGATCATTGTGATTTGCCTTGGCTGTGGTCAGGGGATTTCAACACAGTGTTGTCTCCTGTAGAGAGGTTAGGAGGCAATACTGCGATGCGGAGATGCGGATTTCCCGGAATGTGTCTCTTTGTGTAATATGGAGGATGTGCAGGGGCACAGTGCATTGTTTACTTGGTCGAATAAACAAGAGCCTACTGATAGAGTCTATAGTAGGCTAGATAGAGTTATGGGGAATCAAGAGTGGTTGAATCAATTTGAGGATTATGTGGCTCATTTCCAACCTGAAGGCATATTTGATCATTGCCCCTGTACTGTGGTGAATAGGAGAGTAGAGATTAGTGGCAGGAGAAGCTTTAAATATTTCAATATGTGGGGTAGGTCCGAGAGCGGTTTACTTGGTTGTGTTGAGAGTATCTGGAAGAATAGATATGATGGTACCAAAATGTTTAAGTTAGTGAAGAAATTGAAGCATCCAAACCTGTGTTAAAAAGATTGAACAAAAATTGTTTTTTCTGACATTGAGAATACTACTAACCTTACTAGTACCCTGTTAGAACAGCTTCAAAAAGAGTTGGTGAATAAGCCAGGGGATCTGGAACTAATGCAAAGAGAGATGGAGGTTGCTCATGAATTAAGAGATTTGATGGTGGCTAGAGATAGTTTTCTTGTTCAGAAGGCAAAAATCCAATGGTCGTTAGAAGGGGATATAAATACGTTATTTTCATAATTCTATTAAGAAAAAAGTAATGATGAACAAGGTATTAGCTATTGAGGATAAGAATGGGATTTTATGCCTTTGAAGGGGACCAGATTCAGGCGCTTTCTACAATATTATGAGGGTCCATTGGGAACACAGACTGATGTAGAGGATGTGAATGTTAATGTGGTTAGACGAGGTAAATGTTGCACTCAGGCACATTGGGACATACTTGAATGCACCAAAGGATCTGCTGAGGAGGTGAAGACTTGCTGTTTAGTATCCCAAAGGACAAATCACCTGGTCCCGATGGCTATACAAGCCAGTTCTTTAGGGATGCTTGGGAGTTTTTGGCCGGGGAAGTGTGTGAAGCTGTTATCAATTATTTTGAGACTGGAAAGTTACTTTGAACAACTCAATGCTACCGTGATCACTCTCATTCCTAAGGTGGATAGGCTGCTAGTGTGACACACTTCAGCCTATATCTTGCTTTGCAATGTTCTTTACAAGACTATCTCCAAGTCATTTGTTGTGTAATAGAATGGCTAAAGTGTTACCTGAGGTGATTAGTAGGAATCAGGGAGCATTTATTGAAGGTAGGAGCATTTTAGAGAATATCTTGGTTTGCCAAGATTTGGTAAGGCTATATAATAGAGAGCATGTGTCCCCAAGATGTATGTTCAAGCTTGATTTGCAAAAAGCTTATGACACTATTGAATGGAAATTCCTTGATCAGATGCTTGATGCTCTTTGCTTTCCTGAGAAGTTTAGGATACTTGTGATGAATTGTGTGAGGTCCACTTCTTTCTCATTGAATCTGAATGGGGCTCAGTTTGGGTATTTTAAGGGGAAGAGGGGATTACGACAGGGGGATCCTGTTTCTCCTCTGCTATTTACTATTTGCATGGAGTATTTAACTAGAGTGCTGGATTTTGCAACTCAGAAGTGGTTCTTTAGGTTCCATCCATTGTGTGGTACTCTTAAACTGAACCACCTCTTATTTGCTGACGATTTACTCATGTTTTGTAAGGGTGAGGTGAGGTCTATTATGTTATTATTGCGGGCTTTTGCTACATTCTCTGCTACCTCAGGCCTTAGAGTTAATGCTGCCAAGTCTGTAGTGGTGTTTAATAGGGTGTCTGAGGAGCTCAGGGGTGATATTATTCAGGTATCTGGTTTTAGAGAAGGCTCCTTACCAGTGAAATATTTAGGCATTCCAATTCAAGCTGGTAGACTCACTACTCATGATTGTAATGTGTTGGTTGATAAAATTGTGGGTAAGATTAGAGGGATTAGTGCAAGAAAGTTGAGTTATGCAGGGAGGTTAACTCTAATTATGTTTTTAATACCCTACATAACTATTGGGCATCTATATTTCTTATCCCTAAACTGGTTATCAAGAAAATTGAAGCAGTGTGTCGAAATTATTTATGGGATGGTGGGGTTGAATACAATAAGGCTCCTCTAGTCTCCTGGAAAAGATTTGTTTGCAGACAAGAAGAGTGGTGGTCTAGGTGTGATTGAAGCTGGGGTGTGGAATATTGCAGTGGTTGGTAAATTGGTGCATTGGATATATACTAAGGCAGACAGGTTATGGGTATAATGGGTGGACCATGTTTATATGAAAGGTACTGATTGGAGTACCTATCAACCTCCTCTTGATTCTAATTGGAATTGGAGGAACATTTGTAAGGTTAAAGATATTATGGAGAATGGATACTTGAATAACTGTTGGATTGGTGATCCTAAAGGTTATTCTATTCGTTCAGGTTACAGTTGGTTGCAGGGACAGCACCCCCCTGTGCAGTGGTATCAGGAAGTGTGGGATACATGGTGTGTGCCCAAACATTCATTTATTGGATGGCTTATTCATCATGGAGCTTTGAATACAAGGGAGAAGCTGTTTTCTATAGGAGTGGCAGAGACTAAACAATGTGTTATATGTGAACGGGATGTGGAGACTCATGCTCATCCGTTTGGACTTTGTGTGAGTACAGCAGCAGAATCCTGAAAGGTGTGGAGTGTTGGTTGCAGATTGGACTAGTTGGTCCTCAAACTGGTTCAGTTTTGCAGAGGTATGTCTGTCATATGGCCAAGATGGCGTGTTGGTACTATATTTGGATGGAAAGGAATTGTTGCAGATTGGAAGGGGTACTAACTAGGCCTGAACTAGTTTGTACTGATGTTCAGAGAATTATTAGAGCAAGGATACAGCAGCTGCTCCCCTCTGTGTTTGGGCATGCTGACAGAATTTGGCTCATTCAAATTGGCATGTATTCTTAAATAGTTTGTGCTGGTATAGGTGTACCAAGAAATAGTTTGTTGAAATGCATTGTAATGACTCCATTTTATTGGTTATTAATGAAAAGCTCACATTTTACCAAAAAAAAAAAATACCATCCACCAACGTCGCTAGCTTCGTCCCACTAACATATTATCCACTAGCAAATCCAATATCAAGAATATCCAACAAGCAAGATCAACCACCAAAAGGAATGTTATATTCGGTACAGACATAACCCTAATGCTGAACATTGGAATGCACTTCGTCGTTTACTTAAATACTTGAAAGGAACATTTGATTTGTCTTTGCATTATGGTAAATTTTTTGCTGTGTTAGAAGGATATTGTGATGTAAACTGGGTTTCAGGTAATGATGAAATCTGTTCCACTAGTGGTTAGAGTTTACCTTAAGCGGAGGTGCTATATCATGGAAGTCTGCAAAACAGACTTGTATAGCATGCTCTACCATGGAGTCTGAGTTTATTGCTCTTGAGTTGGCAGGTCAAGAAGCAGATTGGATGAGGAACTTACTAGCAGACGTGCCTATGGGGGGGTACAAGTTGCACCCGTTTCCTTACATTGTGATTGTCAAGAAGCAATCAGTGTTGCTAAGAATAATATCTATAATGGTAAGAGACGACATATTCGAATCAGGCACGGTGTGGTAAAACAACTCCAGAAAAATGGAGTGATTGCTTTGGACTATGTGAAGTCCGAACGTAATCTTGCTGACCCCTTTACAAAGGGGTTAACAAGGAGAGTAGTCCTTGAGATGTCGAGGGGAATGGGGCTTAGGTCCTTGAGTCAAGATTGAGTGATTCTTGATGGACTCTATAGTTTCCATTGCTATGAAATTTAACAATCCATAGCCATTTATGGTGGTGCTTTTGAGACGCACTTGATGGATTGTGTTTTGTTTGAGGTTGGACCTTTGTCCTTAATAGCTCTTATGAGAAGTGCTACTGAGAAGCACTTGAGCTACCTATGGGGGTGTGATGGTTTAGGCACCATCTATGTGAAAATATACAAATCCTCGCTAGAGCACTCACCTAAACAAAGGGTAAACGCATGGCTTTAAAAGCATTGCACTTTGAAATAGTGGAATGAACAGTCTTTGAAGGAATGATATGTGTTGTGGGGGTCTCAACCGAAGTCCAGCGAGGAATTGAAATCGAAAGATATTCACCTGTTGAAAATAAGTAGTTGCCTCATTTTACTAATACGTCAATTCAAGTCGAAAGATATTGAACATTTAAGTATCCACCTTTCCTTACGCAGGAATTTTTCTTTAGCTCTTTCTTCGCCATCAGTGAGGGATTGTTGGCAGTGTTGGCTTCATATACCAAAAGTCAACTCAAAATATGATATATTTTGTTCCATATCGGTGGATTCACTACTATTCCTCTTACTTATAATGCTACTTGTCTTTGTAGTGTTCAATAGAGTGAACCAAGAGGGTTTTGTTGAGAGTGTTGGGCTTGTGGGTTTGGGTCCAAACACACAAACGCGAGCGCACCGGCCCTGCCTGGCTCGAGCTCGGGCTCGAGTTTGGTTTGGGTAGAGCACCTGCGGTGCGGGCCAAAGGCCTAGTTTTACCTTTTTGGGCTTGTGTGTAAATGGACTGTCCACATTCAGTGTACCGTTGTGTTTATATTCTGAATATTTTAGTCAAACGTGGTTAACGGCTGTAATTAAGGAGCGCTTAATTAGCTCCATTAAACACATTTTTACTGGAGCGTTTTTGCTCTGTAATAGCTCTTTTTTCGACTATAAAAAGAGCTGCTCTCTTCAGAAAATACACAACACAATCCTATCATGTCTTCTCTTAAACTCTCTCTTCTCGTCTCTTGCTACTGAAATTTCTGGGTACTGTTATTGTTTGTTCCAAGGCTTCTATACACGAGTGGTTGTGTACGGGGGTCGCAGTGTAAACCTTGGGGAACTACCGGCGTAAGACGATTACCACCGCGGTCGTGCCGATATAGTTTTCAAGTTAGTGGCTACCTTACCACGGCAGGGCTTTTCTCTTCCAGTTTTGATAAGTTCTCCTTTTCTGTCCATTGTTGCGTCTTTACATTCCAACATATATATTTATATAAATATATTACACTTATGCACTAAATCAAATAGAAATAACTATTGAATATTATATATTTTTTTTGGAAATCTAGCTTTATTTATTTACCTTTTAATAGTTTCCAAAAATATAAAATACTTATATTACTAATTAATACCATAAAGGGGCATGTTTATTTTAAGGAAAATCATCATATTTTGGTCTTATCTAAATTTATACTTCAACCAAACTATATAATATATTTACATTGAAGTCTCTTGATCAGGTCTATCACACAGTGCTATCAATTTAAAACTATATATTATAATTAATTTGTATAGATTATTTAATTACATTGAAGTCCCTTGATTTAAAATATATATATATATATATATATATATATATATATATATATATATATATATATATATATATATATAGTATTGATTGGTTTTTTAAACAAATCCATTGTATGAACTAACGGTCCCAAAGCCCATTAATTAATCCCTTTATAAATAGACTATAACCTAGCAAGCAACTAGGTCATTTCATTTGTTTTGTGCGTGTGGTATGTCGCGCCTCCACTTCTTCTTTTTTCTCTTTTGTTCTTTTTTCTTCCTTTGACTTAATTGTTTTACATCTTTTGTCCTTCCAAACTTATACACAAATTATATTTTTACAATCCTTGCTCTTATCTTTACAACATATTCATCTCCAAATAATTTTATGGAGATTATTTGTATGGACCTTTAGACCTACCTTTGAGGTCTCTTATTTTTAATGGGTAAAGAAGAAGAAGAGCCTTTTATGGCGCTTTCATGGATTTGGATTCCGGTATTCTTTAAAGTCAATTTTCGGGGACGTGAACACGTGTGGGAGACGAGCATTATTGATCGTGTTTTCAGGGCGGTTTTCATTATTGTGCACCATTAATTGCTAAAAAGGTAACTAGATATTTCTCTTTTAATTGTGTTTATGCCAATTAATGTGATTTACATGATTTAATGATTCATTTGTATAATTGGTACTTGTTAGATTGTTTATTATCATGATTAATTATGTTTCTATGTTTGTATATGTTTTAATGTCTTAATTGCGTGCCGTATAATGTTTATACGTTAATATGGATGTCTTGTACGCGGCTAGGGTTCACGAGTGAAAGCTTAGAGGCGTCTTGACCGTGCGACCAAGAGTGGTATGTAGGGTTATAGCCGAAGTTGGTATAAGCTTCAGAAAATGACTCAAAGTTATGGCAGAAGTTAGTACAACTTTACGTTATAACTCAAGTTATGGTTGAATGAGGTATAACCTTGGAAATATGAATCAAGGTTATAGCTGAAACTACTATAACTTTAGAAAACGAGTTAAGGTTATGGCTGAACTAATATACCTTGGGATTATGGCTAAAGGTTATGGTTGGAACTAGTATAACTTTGAGTTTCGTGTCGAGGTTATGGACGAGGTTAGTATAACCTCGGGATATATGAAAGTTATAGTCGAGATAAATGTAACCTCGCATCCAGATTTTATGTTATAGTTAAAGTTACTATAACCTTGATTATTAATACTAATTTCATATGTTGTGTTGTAATTAATTGAGGTATAACATTGTGTTTGCATATGTCTTTAATTACTCTATTCATATGATAAGTAGTGCAGTCAGTTACACTGTTCTGTGAGTTGAGTCGTGATGTTGTTCATGCATTAATGGTATAGTCCGTTATACTGTGCAGTTCGTTAATCGGTCCACAAACGATGGAGGCAGTTCGTTAATCGCTCCATCAGCTAGAGGCAGTACGTTAATCGCTCTAGCAGTTAGAGGCAGTTGGTTTATTGCTCTAACGACGTTCTGTGAACCCCCGAAAAAACGCGGAAAACATAACTTATAAATTCAAGCGGAAATTATGAATTTTTTAAAAACTTTTAAAATTTAAAGCGCGAGTTCATGAAAATCCAAAACATAAATAAAGAATGCGGAAATAAAGTTTAAATTATACAAACGTGATAGTCAAGGTGAGCGAAAATGTATCCCTCGAATGACAATACAATAAAAGGTGAGTCTAAGCAATCCTAATAAACCAACTACGAAGCCAAAGTGCTCGCTAGCTCACACATGTATTCACCCCATAGATGCACCAACTAATACCTATCATTCATGTAAACATGAACGGCACAGTCAGTGGGGAGTAAGTCAAGGTTCTCCCAGCCACAAAATGTCAAAATGAACACAACAAAGAACTCAATTAGATAAATCATGTAATATACTTACAAAACATATGAACATCGAGTTTATATATTTAAACATGTCAATTAAATGAGATGGAATACGATAGATCAATATTAGCATAATGGAGACTCACTATTCATGTGAAGTAATTAAATAATATAAAAGATAAGAATACGGTCATTTATGCAAAAGCACGCATTTCAAGGAATTACAACATAGATTTGAGATTAGAATCCGAATCATGTGAAACAGTTAAGTAAGGGATCAACAAATACAAATTACAAGAATAGAAACCGTAGCCATTACTTGGAAAACCACTTAGCAAACATTGCATGGGACGTGGCTACTAATGTCACATTCATACTTATGGCTTGCACCTCACCATAAGAACGGATGGGAACATCAATCCCGACGATCGTATTGCAACTAGAGGGCTTATAGCTTACCCCTAGTATCTGATAGGACCAAGACAAACAACACAAGGCATAACTCTTGCCTTGAAAGATAAATACCAATATCTAAAACCAAGCAAGACCTTTACTACTCATATATAAATATATAATTCCCCTGGTAGGACGACAATGGTACTCCCAAGACTCAGTCCTAGTCTAAATCTGGCCAGACTCTCGGGACAACACAGTTCCCGATTCGACATGCGGCAGGACAATCCGCATCCAAGACCCGAACCCTAAATCGGAAATCGAGAACCCACAATCGGCAGGACAGTCCGAAAGAGGCGGAAGATATGAGCTAAACCCACAATCGGCAGGACAGTCCGAAAGAGGCGTAAAGATAAGTCAAGCAATACGGTACAACATAAAGGTATTATCATAAGAATACGAATAAACCAAGCGATACGAATCAACTTGGAAAGAGACTACTACATGTAATGAACCGATGATAATCCAAGTGAGACATTTAATGCCACATCATAATCATGAATATGAATAAGTAACCCATTTCCTCAATATTTGTCACTTGAATAAAAAAAATGTAAACAAACGGAGGCAAACTATTTATAATAAGCAAAACAAGCACTCAATCATAAATGACTCAATTTAATTAAGCAAGTAGAATAATTCACTCATATTTGAGATACGATAAATAAATGAGAATGAACGGAATAAAAATTCATATTATAGGTAAATGAGACATTTCATCAAATTTTGACTTGAATAAATAATAAATTCCACATTTACGATTCATGTGAGAAATATATAAATAAACTGAAAATAATAAATTTAAGATACATAAATCATGTGACGGAAATTCATATTAATTAAACTCGGACAAAATATTTCACGGATACAAAATTAACCCAACCGGGGCTACGGCCTAGCCATGACCAATACAACACTGTCAAACTCTACTCGCTCATCTCCCTAGAGATTATCATTGTTCTCTAACTATTCAGTAACTTAACAATAGCTAATGGATGATTTATTTTTAAGGCATATTCGAGCAATTATTAACACTTCACTATCTTACTATCTTAAGTCTCTATGAATTCCTTAAGCCATGATTCACATTACCAAAATCTTATACCATCAATAACTCTCAACTCTAACCTTCTAGCCATCTTATAATTCGTTTGAATTATTTTATTCCTGCAACGTCAAAAAGTCTGCACATTACAACTGAGAAATGGATTCAAATTCCTCAATCGTTTTAATTGTCAAGCGACTCAAAACCTGATTTGGGGTTCACAAGCTTGAAAACCCCGAGTCAAGACAACTTAAATGAAACTTGTGCAGTTATTATATCCACAATCCTACCTAAAATGAAATTTATTTCCTCAATTCCTAAGCCAAAATTCAAAACTAACCTTCAGCTACTGTGATAGCCATATCCCAATCCTACTATTTCAAAATTCAACATTCTACCATCAAAATTCAATTCTTTACGTTTCACTGGCCCATGTCACCTATATTCTCAACATAAAGCCCAAAATTTTGTCTTGTCTCACCAAATTCATATCTTTTCGTTTATTTCAAGAACTCAGTTGTCCAAAACCAACTCTTCCATTCTTCTGGGTAAACACGGTCCCAAGCTAGCACCAATTGTGATGGAATTTTCCATATAAAACGCAAGGCTCTACAAGTCGAGGGTTATTTCGACACATTCGACCATTTATAAGAGAAAAGCACAAAGAACCCAACTTTATCACACAAGAGTATATAAAACGACATATAAGACGGAGTTTCGACATTTTGTTGAGTAACCTATCACCGTTACCTTATAACTTCCTCAACGAGCACGATTTCCGACTCAAACTGCTCCGGGTTTTCAAATCCGTCATTAAAGAGCAATAAAACGGGATAAAGAAGCTAAAAGACGAAACTTTTTTAAGACGGTGAAAGACAAAACCACTACAAGAACGAGACTTTATTACCTAGAAAGAAGGAGGAAGGAAAGAGGATGAGAATGGTGCAAGAATTATGGAAAAAGGTCCATAAACGGAGACGGGATCGGAGGTCGAAGCTTGCACAGAAATGGCGATTGGTTCACTGATGGTCTATTGTTGTTTGCGTTGATTTTTGTTGCAGGTGTTACAACCAAAAAGAAAAGGGGGAGGATGGTTGGTGGGGTTTAATAAGTTTAATAATAATAATAATAATAATAATAATAATAATAATAATAATAATAATAATAATAATAATAATAATAATAATAATAATAATAATAATAATAATAATAATAATAATAATAATAATAATAATAATAATAATAATAATAATAATAATAATAATAATAATAATAATAATAATAATAATAATAATAATAATAAAATAATAATAATAATAATAATAATATATAATATATAATAGAAGAGTTATGTAAATGTAGAGTGTAAGAGGGAGGTATGAGTGTTGTCAACCTTTGATTGGTCAAGATTAAAAATAGTCTCACATATGAAAATGTGACGGTCTATTGCTAGATGGAAATTCGCCTTAAACCTACTATAATTTAAGACGGAGCTTCATTATTGTCGCTATTAATATTATCCGACAAAAATATTTATTTTATATAAACAAGCTTGTGAAAATGTAACTTTTATAAAATTTATGTTCAAAAGGAAATTAATTAAATTAAATAATTTAAAAATATAAAATAAAGTAATCGAACGGTTAAATAAATTTTAAATGTCAGAATGAGAAATCCGCGGGGGTTACAATCACCTCATCTTTTAAAAAGTTTCGTCCTTGAAACTTGAAAGTAGAAAATGAAAGATTATAAAGGTAAAACTGGACTTTTGAAATTGGTAACCCAAAACATTAAAAGGTTACAAATAGTAAGAATTAAAATTCTTTCAAAGTTTCAAATAAAATTTTCTGACAGAACCAGATTCTTTTAAAGGAACGGAAGTGCTCTCGTTACGCATTCAAGAACATCACATTCCAAATCAAAGATAAGGTCAAAAAGCAAATCATTTGTATGAATCGAAATTCAAAATACTTTCAATAACATTAATGAAGAGTTTTCAAAAGTATAAGTCTCATTCATGGAACGAAATTGCTCTTGTTGTGCACACAAGAACGCGAACTTTCCAAGTCAAAGACAAATTTAAAACAAAAATCATTCACGGACAAGCGTAGGGCCAGTTATTAGACGCCTTTAATAACGAGTCCTAACATCCATCAACCTTAAAACCAAAAGAAAAAGATAATCCACTCAAATTTTCTTTTGCAAGAGCCAAATGAAAATTAAAAGATTCATTGTTAAACTTTAAAAGAAGTCAAATTTTTGAAATTATAACATTAAACTTTGACAAGTAAGTCTTAAGTAAATCAAAGTCATTTAGAAATTGAGCAAAATTAAAAGTAACTCGGGCATAGCAATCAAAAATCATGATAAAGAAGACTATACTCAAAGAACAAAATAGAATTAAATCAAATTTTCATCTTCAAACCTTTAAAATAGGTAAAGTTTTGTAAAAGTAACATAAAGTTCTAACAACAAACCTAAAATGGTAGCTTGAAATGTTTAAAAAAAATTGTCCAAATTAAAAAACAACTTAGAGAACATAACTACCAACTACGATTGAAGAATTCAAACTTAACCAACAAAAGACCTATGGAGAACATCCTAGGGGTAAGAGTCGAAGTCAGGTCAACAAGGATGTCAAAGATAGAGTTTTATAGGTTACGAGTTTCAAACTTAAAGGAGGAGCACGACGAAGCGAGGAAGAGAGGTATGAACAGTAACGCTTATGATCAAAGAAAAAGGGAGATTAGACAACAAGGAAACGCCAGGTACTCAAATCCCAAATAACAACCTCATCCTAAACGGTTCCGAAAACTTCCTAATAACAAAACTCATAACCACATCACTCCCAAGGATTTCCTCAAAACACTTACGTTACTTCATCCTAAGCTATTCTTTGGAACAAGGTACTTCACTATATGTGTGATTTCACCACTCCAAATCCTCAAGCATCCACAAACAACCTCCACGGGGTCAAGGTCAAAGCTATACTCATATCTAACTAGTGTCACTACGAGTTTCTCAAAATGGTACAATCCTTGATTAAAATCCAAGTTCAAAAATTCTTTTGCACATTCTAACATCCCAAAGAGATCTTGTTGTACTCTCGAAAGCTAAAGTACAGATGGTGACATTTTCCAAGTTACGACACGACCACCCAAAACATATAGCTCATCTCAGCTCAACATTGTTAGGTTCATATACCTATTATTAGACTCCTCTAATAGTGAACTAATTAACTTGTTAATTATTTGTTCTTTAGATCTAGTGCATGCATAACAAAATGAAAGATTTATAAGAAGAACAATTTTCCTCACATTGTTAGGTGTTTCGAAATATGTGGGCACAACTAAGGTCACCTTCCTTCACTTGTTCTTGAGCCAAATATTGTGGATGATCCTCCTAAGACTCCAAGTATAGAAGCCACTCCAATAAATTGCACCCAAGATTAATCCCAAAAATTTCTACTAATATTAACTAGATATGTAGTAGAAATATTACCTTAATAATACTAATGTTCTTGTATTACTACCTCTAGTAATATATGATGAGTGTATTAGTATTTTTAGAGAGTTTTGTTGCTTTGCATGTGAGGAAAGTTAGAGAGTAAAAAACAAGCAAGGAACCAACACAAAATTGAGCAACTAATGCAACCTTTTGTAAGCCAAAAACCGATGGCCTTTAGGTAGGTAGGAATCTTTGCTTTTTGTTTTTTACTCTTTGTAAAGTCTAGGTAGAGAGTATGGAGCGATGGTGTAAGAAGTAGTATGAAAAGCCTTGTGTGATATGTCACAATCACACAATAACCAACACCAACAAAAGACAAAAGAGCATCTCTTGTGCTCTTAATATGACCGAAATAATGGACTTGTTTTGGTCCATTTTTGCCTCTTGTCATTTCTCCCACAAATGCTTATAAGTCATATATTTTATTATCTTACATAATTAATTATTAAATGTAACCATTTAACACTTAAATATTACAATTAATAATATAATATACACTCCACTTTTTGAGTAGTATACTACCATTATATCAACATATAATGGGTCCCATAATTACTAGTTAGTTAAAATTACAACTTCTTGTAACTTTAAGTAACTAATTACCTCTACCTCAAAACTTCTATTAAAACCTCAACTAATTTAGTAATTTAACACTTAATTACTAAATTAAATCTTATTTAATCACATTACAATAAGACGCAAAATTTGCACTCTCATAATTAAGGAATTAATTAATCTGTATCGCATACAATTAATTAAATATTTATTTGGGCCTCATCCTATAGGTGTGACCTAAAGAGATCAACTGACCACCACCTTCACACGACAGTAATGTCAAACTCTAGTTAGCCAATCATTATCGATTAATGACGGTCAGTCGACTGTATAAAGAATCATCCCTCACGTATTCTTAGTATGAGATTTAATAATGATATTTAAAGCATGTGATCGCACTATTGTTGAGGACACATTTCCCAACAATCTCCCACTTGTCCTCGACCAGTGTGCGTCACTAATTCTCTTGTCCTATTACAATCTCCCACTCAATGCTAGGTGTCTTGCAGGTCGTACTTACATTTGATCATATCTTGTGTGGTTTTATCGATCTGTAGATTAACTGTCTGACCGGAATTATCTATCATAGATACCTTCCGAGCGTGGCCACGCATTTCCAGTTAACTACTCCTCGAGTGGCCTTGAGATTTCAAACAACCCTAACAAGGGGTGGACAATTCCTATCGCCCTATTCCCTTCGTTCAGCCACAGTCCATCATAACCCAAAATATACCCCTTTTGACCTCATTTACGAAATCGTAGAGTATAAATCAAAGTTAATCAGAAGTTGTGCCAACTTGGGCGAATAGTCTCTAGTTAAAAGATTTGACTCATAAGAATACTATAGTAGCTCTTGCCACGACCAGGCTTTATGAATTACCAGAACTCTATAAGCGGTCACAGCCCGACAGATTGTCCCATACAGTCTGCCTATGTGATCGACTAGTCATCCCATATGACTCTATGACACTTGAACTTGCCATCAATCGCATCACACTCTAGTCACTTGGAGATGTCACCTCATATAAGTAACTAGGGGCGAATACCATGTCAATCCAGTTCAATTTAATGGGGTTCAATTTGTCTCTACAACCCATTCGGATACGACAAGGTAGCGGGTGAGTTTAATAAAACCCAAACGATAAAAGTGATTATCACATATGAATAGTCAATACACTATTACTATTTCATATTCTATAATCTTTAGTGTATTATAACACTAGTTAAAATGCAATACAAGTTTGGCTAGTGGATATACCCGATATCTATATATTCCAACTTTATTAATTGCTATTTCCTTTCATTCAATTTCATCTCTAATGACATGAATTCATTTCTAAGTATTTGTCTAGTCTTATTGCTAGACTTGGGCTCTTTAACTTGAAAGACGCTCCCACTGTTATCACATAACTTGTGATAAAGTCATTTGTAGAGAGATTCACTCTTAATCCCTACGTTGACTATTTTATCACAACTTACTTAGATTCCTTTTGTAGATATTTGCAATGCGCGAAACTAAAACACCTTTCTCAGTCTCTTACTTCTTTGTCAATAAGACATCTTAGGATTTCAACAAATCCCTTAAATTTTGGAAACTAAAGTTTGTGCAACACTTCAACACCTAACTTAGTTTGTCATCCAATCATGTGTACAAGTCATCAATTGTACTTTAAGGCTTTCACAAGCCCATCTTATGAATTAACTTATTATTGACTCATAATGTACCTAGCATATGGTACATCACAGCACGTGCGTGTATTGGCATACATAATCGTTCTAATGGCGGAAACATTAGCAATCGATTTCATGTAATCAACAACTTAATGAGTTCAGTGAATGACTATGATTCCATCATAGTAATTCCACTTTCATCATCATGAATAAGCCATTAAACTTTGTTGATGTTAAACAGATACGAAAGAACTTATCCTCATAAGACTCTCAACTCTATGTCAATATACTCTCACATAGATTCAAAATCTAGAATACTTTGCATCCCATTCCAAGTGTCCCAATTACTCTTGCCAGAAGAGAACATTGGTACATAATTCTCAATAAGTAATGTTATCAACATACAAGACATAGAGAAACAATTCTAGCTCCCACTTAACTTCATGTATAATCATGATTCATCAATCATGTGAATGAAACCATCCACTATAATCACATGATTGAAAAACATAATCCTTTAATGCTAGCTGAAGACCATCTTGTGATCACTTAAGATAGCTACGCATAATTTGTTAGGATTCTTAGATCTTCATCTAAGGTTTCGTGTTTCAAACACTTCCTTCTCTAAATCCACATTTTAGAAAAGCGAATTCAATTTGCCATTCTTTATTAAAATGAAATGCGGCAATTCCTAACATAATTTATCTTGATCAACATCTTCATGTAAATCTTATGCATTTAAGTACTCTAAAGCTCTATTCACTTTAAGGAGACCCTTTCCTTTAAGTAAATCTACTTTCGAGTAACAATTTTCGGATTGTAGTACTATGGCTCGTGTGTAACATGGTCATAATACTATCACTTTCACAAAGTAATATTTTTAAACAATAAGACATGTGCGATAAACTCCCACTGAACTATGATTCCATTCTATCTTCATAGACAATAGTTCAATACCAACTCCCACTCTATAATTCTATTACTTTCACAAAGTAACATTTCAACTATAAGAGATGTTTGTGACGATTCAATCTACTCCCACTCTATCTCTCAGAAATACATCTATATTCTCGAGAGATAGCTTTGTGAGTCACAAACATATATATTTAATGGAGTATTAGGATTT
The DNA here is from genome assembly GCF_048544455.1 of Silene latifolia. NCBI lineage: Eukaryota > Viridiplantae > Streptophyta > Magnoliopsida > Caryophyllales > Caryophyllaceae > Silene > Silene latifolia. The sequence continues at coordinate 45,871,391 of NC_133538.1, forward strand.
TATCTAGACTATGTATTAGCTTTCAAAAGGTCATCCCAACATGGCAGCTTGATAATACGCGAGTCTTATCCATGTCATCTGTTTAATAGACTCTCTATTCTAGGTATATCCTAGTGGAGCATCCGTTTAAAAATAATGTGTCCGAATGGTATCGAAAATTCCTTACTTGATGAGTTCAAAAACTCATTACAACTTTATAATTGATTTTTCATAAGTAACTTGTTACTTTTAGTAATAATAACATAAGGAGAATCAAATTCATAGCTTATGGACATATAATGATCCCATCATCATAATTGTCTATTTAATCAATTTAAGTTGTTTATTAAATGTTTCTCTACACAAGTAATTTATGATGATGATTTTAGAACAAATAACATAATAAAACAAGTGATTTGGGTTGAAAACCAAATCACCAATATCCAAAATACAACCCGTGTTTAAAGGATACAAACCAATTTCCAAGTCACACAAGGAAATCAAAATAGTTCTAAAACATGAAATACATCATAAAATTAAAGACAAAGCAATTTAAAGCCAAGCTTCCAATGATTCATCACCATGGTCGGCTACTCTAGCTTCTCTCGTGATCCTCTAGGCTTGCTTCTCCTTGCCTTTGTCCTTGGTAGGAACTCCTATTTACAATAAAAAGGGTAATCATTACAACTTGTATCACATACTAATTGAGATTGAAACATAAAAGATAGGGATAGTTATATACCTACTGGAATAACCTTTCCAGCTTTGATGTCGCCAAGGTATTTGGAACAGTTCCTCTTCCAATGCCCAACACCACAACAATAGTGGCACTTGTCCCCGGTGGGGGCACTGTACTTGGGCTTGGAGGTACTAGCTTCACAAGCTTTAGCTATATTCCTGTTGGGAGTTCGCTTTTTCCCCTTCTTCCCGCCTTTCTTGAAGGTTCCCTTGCTCTTATGATTGACATTGAGCACATCTTTGGTGGTGCTAACACTTAGCCCCATGCCCCTTTCGGCTTGCACAAGCATTTTGTGCAACTCATCAAGGGAAACTTTCTTATCTTGCATATTAAAATTCACCCGGAATTGAACATATGCTTTGATTTTGTTGAGGGAATGAAGAATTCGATTAATTACGAGTTCATTGGGAATTCCCACCTTATGCATTTTCAAGGTCTCAACATGCTCCATCAACTTGAGCACATGAGGGCTCACCTTTTGGCCCTCCTTGATGTTAAGATCAAAGAATGCGGAAGCCGCTTCATATTGAATGACCCTAGGAGCTCGTGAAAACATGTTCACAAGCTTCATATAGATCTCATGAGCGGTGCTAATCTTTATAGCACTTCATTGGAGTTCGGCCTCCATAGAAAAGATCAACACATTTTTTATCGCGACCGACTCCTTTTGGTAAACCTCATAGGTTTGCCTAGCGGCGGGGGTGGACCTAGCATTAGGTTCGGTGGGAGTTGCCTCGGTAAGGTAACGAAGCTTGTCGTCACCTTGCGCGGCCAAGCGAAGTTGCGCGTCCCAATCGGCGAAATTAGACCCATTCTTTTCTAACTTACATCGATCCATGAAGGATCGGAGCCATGACACATTGGTAAGCGTGGTGGAACTAGTGGATGCGGACGTGATTGGAGTTGCCATTGCGTTTGATAAAACAAATTTGACTACAAAATAGGAAATGAAGGAATTAATTTACATCTATCGTTTTAATAATACTCGTAAATTTAACTACAAGTATTGCATTTATATAGTGACCTCCACCCAACTACATAAATGATTCCGAGATCCAAATTCATATCAACTCGGTCACGCTGAGCCGATTCATCACTTATTAATATAACTCGGTGGATTAACTCTTTAATCGATTCTAGTTTTAGAACTCTCGGTCGATAAAAATTACTCTAATTCTTATCTTTAGCCCGGAACACATGCGACTACGGTCAACAATACTTCCATTGAGCTCAATCTAAATTTCGATGTAATAACTTTTTACTACCCCACTTCGTCAACGTAACAAGGTTTGTATTACGGTGAAGCCGGATTAACTCCCTTATGAAATTGGTACTTCATGGGTTTCTACTATTTGGTAAGGCTATTTCTCAATTATTATATGTGAGAGGTCTTGTCAATTTATTATCTATCACGTTTTAAGTGAACTAAAGCGGTGAACTACGATAATTATAATTGACACGGTCGATGACTCGATATGATATGCATGTGTTGTTATGACGGCAATGCATGCAACATATTAAAAGAAATGCAAAGTAATAAATAAAATTCTTAGTATGGCCTTCTTAAAATAGAAAATCAAATAATCTATTACATATTCGGAAACCAACTCCTTTGGTCCCTTGATTCTTCAAATGGCATGCCTCCCAAGACACTGTCTTTGTCGGATCACCTTTCCGAATGGCACCGTCTTTGAAGATGCTCCATAATTACAAATAATAATAAAAATACAAAGCTATTCCTATTATACATTTGTAAAATGGAAAAACTAATAAAAATAAAAGTGATACGAGATCACATTAAATTACAACCGAATCAATATTCCCTTTCATTACGGGTAATATAGATTAAACTAAGGCCATACTAAGATAAAATTACATAATTCAAAATTATATAAATAAAAGACATTCAACAATTGAAATATGCAGAATTATAATATGTACCTATCATGCCAAATGATGTGCCAAATCGCCCTATTTAACTTATGTCGTACATATAACCCGGTTTTATGGAAATGCGTGATAATAACCTTTTAAAATCACTAATTAACACTTAAATCACCATCTAAGCTCAAGTTAATTATCCTAACACATTTTAGAACTCAAAAATTAGTCATCACTCAATTTTTGACAATAATTCAACTTGATTTAATTTTATGCTCATTTTTTACCTTAAAATCATATTGTACATGAAATAAATCCAAATTAAATTGTAAAAATTTTAAATTTTAAATTTTAAATTTTTGAACATTCTGGAATAATTCCTTGACAGTCATAATGTCAAAAAACATGGTTAAAATTTTCGAATTTATTTTGAGAAAATATAGTTGCATTTTATCGGTTTTATCTCATAAAATACATAAAGTATCCGAAAATTAATCCAATAATTTTTACAACTTTATATCTGATTAGTGGGATATTAATGCAACTTAAAATATTTTCTGAAGCCATGCAAAACGTTTTAGCTAATTTTTCCAAAATAGTCACTATTTATGCCATTTTTACTCTAAAAATCCATAAATCATGAAAAGTAAGATCATTCAATCTAGAAATTTACATACTCTCTGTAAATTATGCATGTGACATCATATTAAAATATTATCACTTAGCTCGAAATGTAACTATTTTAAACCATTTTACCTCTTTTAATCCATTTTTATCTCATAAAAATCATAAATCTTGCAATATTGATCAAATTAACTCGACCTTTTACACACAACTTGTAAAATATGCATGTGAGGTCATATAAAAGTTCCAAAGTCAGAAACGAAGTTTAACTATTTTTAGCATTTTAATTCCCATTTTAGTCATAAAAATGTAATAAAATGACCAAAAATCCTTAAAATGAGCAATAAATTTCCATAAATCATAAAAATGACCTAAAAACATTTTAGGACCAGAATATATAATATGTATGGTGATTTTGTGGCTTATACTAATAAATCACAAATTTTTAAGTTTTATATGTTAACCTTTTAACTCGGAAAAACAATAACCGATTATGCATGCAACATCCTTATGCTCTGATACCATTTGTTAGGTTCATACACCTATTATTAGACTCCTCTAAAAGTGAACTAATTAACTTGTTAATTATTTGTTCTTTAGATCTAGTGCATGCATAACAAAATGAAAGATTTATAAGAAGAACAATGTTCCTTACATTGTTAGGTGTTTCAAAATGTGTGGGCAAAAGTAAGGTCACCTTCCTTCACTTGTTCTTGAGCTAAATATTGTGGATGATCCTCCTAAGACTCCGAGTATAGAAGCCACTCCAATAAATTGCACCCAAGATTAATCCCAAAAATTTCTACTAATATTAACTAGATATGTAGTAGAAATATTACCTTAATAATACTAATGTTCTTGTATTACTACCTCTAGTAATATATGATGAGTGTATTAGTATTTTTAGAGAGTTTTGTTGCTTTTCATGTGAGGAAAGTTAGAGAGTAAAAAACAAGCAAGGAACCAACACAAAATTGAGCAACTAATGCTCCTCTTTGTAAGCCAAAAACCGGTGGCCTTTAGGTAGGTAGGAATCTTTGCTTTTTGTTTTTTACTCTTTGTAAAGTCTAGGTAGAGAGTAGGGAGCAATGGTGTAAGAAGTAGTATGAAAAGCCTTGTGTGATATGTCACAATCACACAATAACCAACACCAACAAAAGACAAAAGAGCATCTCTTGTGCTCTTAATATGACCGAAATAATGGACTTGTTTTGGTCCATTTTTGCCTCTTGTCATTTGTCTCACAAATGCTTATAAGTCATATGTTTGATTATCTTACATAATTTATTATTAATGTAATCATTTAACACTTAAATATTACAATTAATAATATAATATACACTCCACTTTTTGAGTAGTATACTACCATTATATCAACATATAATGGGTCCCATAATTACTAGTTAGTTAAAATTACAACTTCTTGTAACTTTAAATAACTAATTACCTCTACCTCAAAACTTTTATTAAAACCTCAACTAATTTAGTAATTTAACACTTAATTATTAAATTAAATCTTATTTAATCACATTATAATAAGACGCAAAATTTGCACTCTCATAATTAAGGAATTAATTAATCTGTATCGCATACAATTAATTAAATATTTATTTGGGCCTCATTCTATAGGTGTGACCTAAAGGGATCAACTGACCACCACTGTCACACGACAGCAATGTCAAACTCTAGTTAGCCAATCATTACCGATTAATGACGGTCAATCGACTGTATAAAGAATCATCCCTCACATATTCTTAGTATGAGATTTAATAATGATATTTAAATCATGTGATCGCACTATTGTTGAGGACACATTTCCCAACAAACATCTATCGATCCTAACTTATAATCACATCTCAAGAACTCTGATGATTAATCCTCATTACCGCAAAGTGGATACCCAAATGAGATTTCAAACCTAGCTTCAACTCTCACCTAACAAGGTTTCTATGTAACCATCGCAACACTTACAAAGTATACCGACTATGCTAACCTCGAGCACAACACAAATTTCCAAGTAATAACAACAAGGCCAAGTTCTATAACCTAAGTATCATAGGCAACTCACACTTAACACACAGAATCCACCGATCAATTATACACACTTTACCATGAAACTAGGTAGAAGTATCACCAAGTATGTCTCACCACACTACCTAGTCTTTCTAACATCAGAGTCTCTCAAAACCAAGCGTTATGGGTCAACCACAAACAAACTCCACAAAGCCAAATTATCCAACCAAAATTAACATCTCACAAAATAAAGTGAACTATCAAAAGGCGTTAAGGGAGGATAAGTAAGGAACAAAAGACAAGTTGAAAGGGTACAAGAGTAACTTCCAAGGAAGAAGAAAAGAGAGTTTAGAAGAAGGATAGGCACCAAGAGGTAAAGAACAAGGCAAGATACACAAAGAATAAGGAACATCTTCGAGGAAGAAAAGCATTCTTCAAAACTTGAACAAATCTTCAATCTTCGGCAATAGGCACAAAGTCTTGATCGCAACGCGGGTAAGCTCACGGTCATTGATCCAAGGGTACAAAAATGATTGACAATCAACAAACATGTTAGAACTTAACAAAGAGCAAACCCACTACAGACTACCACCTTAGGTCCTTAAGTCTACCCATCTCTCATTCGTTATTCAAAGTCAAGTTCAAATTAAATTTGGGGTACACGTGTGTGCGTCGGGAGCAACATAGGCTCCGATACCAACTGTGAACCCCCGCAAAACGCGGAAAACATAACTTATAAATTCAAACGGAAATTAGGAAATTTTTTGAAACTTTTAAAATTTAAAGCGCGAGTTCATTAAAATCCAAAACATAAATAAAGAATGCGGAAATAAAGTTTAAATTATACAAACGTGATAGTCAAGGTGAGCGAAAATGTATCCCTCGAATGACAATACAATAAAATGTGAGTCTAAGCAATCCTAATAAACCAACTACTAGGCCAAAGTGCTCGCTAGCTCACACATGTATTCACCCCATAGATGCACCAACTAATACCTGTCATTCATGTAAACATGAACGCCACAGTCAGTGGGGAGTAACTCAAGGTTCTCTTAGCCACAAAATGTCAAAATGAACACAACAAAGAACTCAATTAGATAAATCATGTAATATACGTACAAAAGATATGAACATCGAGTTTATATATTTAAACATGTCAATTAAATGAGATGGAATACGATAGATCAATATTAGCGTAATGGAGACTCACTATTCATGTGAAGTAATTAAATAATATAAAAGATAAGAATACGGTCATTTATGCAAAAGCACGCATTTCAAGGAATTACAACATAGATTTGAGATTAGAATCCGAATCATGTGAAACAGTTAAGTAAGGGATCAACAAATGCAAATTACAAGAATAGAAACCGTAGCCATTACTTGGAAAACCACTTAGCAAACATTGCACGGGACGTGGCTACTAATGTCACATTCATACTTATGGCTTGAACCTCACCATAAGAACGGATGGGAACATCAATCCCGACGATCGTATCACAACTAGAGGGCTTATAGCTTACCCTTAGTATCTGATAGGACCAAGACAAACAACACAAGGCATAACTCTTGCCTTGAAAGATAAATACCAATATCTAAAACCAAACAAGACCTTTACTACTCATATATAAATATATAATTCCCCTGGTAGGACGACAATGGTACTCCCAAGACTCAGTCCTAGTCTAAATCTGGCCAGACTCTCGGGACAGCACAATTCTCGATTCGACATGCGGCAGGACAGTCCGCATCCAAGACTCGAACCCTAAATCGGAAATCGAGAACCCACAATCGGCAGGACAGTCCGAAAGAGGCGGAAGATATGAGCTAAACCCACAATTGGCAGGACAGTCCGCATCCAAGACCCGAACCCTAAATCGGAAATCGAGAACCCACAATCAGCAGGACAGTCCGAAAGAGGCGGAAGATATGAGCTAAACCCACACTCCGCAGGACAGTCCCAAAGAGGCGTAAAGATAAGTCAAGCAATACGGTACAACATAAAGGTATTATCATAAGAATATGACTAAACCAAGCGATACGAATCAACTTGGAAAGAGACTACTACATGTAATGAACCGATGATAATCCAAGTGAGACATTTAATGCCACATCATAATCATGAATATGAATAAGTAACCCATTTCCTCAATATTTGTCACTTGAATAAAAAAAAGTAAACAAACGGAGGCAAACTATTTATAATAAGCAAAACAAGCACTCAATCATAAATGACTCAATTTAATTAAGCAAGTAGAATAATTCACTCATATTTGAGATACGATAAATAAATGAGAATGAACGGAATAAAAATTCATATTATAGGTAAATGAGACATTTCATCAAATTTTGACTTGAATAAATAATAAATTCCACATTTACGATTCATGTGAGAAATATATAAATAAACTGAAAATAATAAATTTAAGATACATAAATCATGTGACGGAAATTCATATTAATTAAACTCGGACAAAATATTTCACGGATACAAAATTAACCCAACCGGGGCTACGGCCTAGCCATGACCAATACAACACTGTCAAACTCTACTCGCTCATCTCCCTAGAGATTATCATTGTTCTCTAACTATTCAGTAACTTCACAATAGCTAATGGATGATTTATTTTTAAGGCATATTTGAGCAATTATTAACACTTCACTATCTTAAGTCTCTATGAATTCCTTAAGCCATGATTCGCATTACCAAAATCTTATACCATCAATAACTCTCAACTCTAACCTTCTAGCCATCTTATAATTCGTTTGAATTCTTTTATTCCTGCAACGTCAAAAAGTCTGCACATTACAATTGAGAAATGGATTCAAATCCCTCGATCGTTTTAATTGTCAAGCGACTCAAAACTTGATTTGGGGTTCACAAGCTTGAAAACCCCGAGTCAGGACAACATAAATGAAACCTGTGCAGATATTATATCCACAATCCTACCTAAAATGAAATTTGTTTCCTCAATTCCTACGGCAAAATTCAAAAGTAACCTTCAACTACTGTGATAGACATATCCCAATCCTACTATTTCAAAATTCAACATTCTACCATCAAAATTCCATTCTTTACGTTTCACTGGCTCATGTCACCTACATTCTCAACATAAAGCCCAAAATTTTGTCTTGTCTCACCAAATTCATATCTTTTCGTTTATTTCAAGAACTCAGTTGTCCAAAACCAACTCTTCCATTCTTCTGGGTAAACACGGTCCCAAGCTAGCACCAATTGTGATGGAATTTTCCATATAAAACGTAAGGCTCTACAAGTCGAGGGTTATTTCGACACATTCGACCATTTATAAGAGAAAAGCACAAAGAACCCAACTTTATCACACAAGAGTATATAAAACGACATATAAGACGGAGTTTCGACATTTTGTCGAGTAACCTATAACCGTTACCTAATAACTTCCTCAACGAGCACGATTTCCGACTCAAACTGCTCCGGGTTTTCAAATCCTTCATTAAAGAGCAATAAAACGGGATAAAGAAGCTAAAAGATGAAACTTTTATAAGACGGTGAAAGACGAAACCACCACAAGAACGAGACTTTCTTACCTAGAAAGAAGGAGGAAGGAAAGAGGAAGAGAATGGTGCAAGAATTATAGAAAAAGGTCGATAAATGGAGACGGGATCGGAGGTCGAAGCTTGCACAGAAATGGCGATTGGTTCACTGATGGTCTATTGTTGTTTGCGTTGATTTTTGTTGCATGTGTTACAACCAAAAAGAAAAGGGGGAGGATGGTTGGTTGGGTTTAATAAGTTTAATAATAATAATAATAATAATAATAATAATAATAATAATAATAATAATAATAATAATAATAATAATAATAATAATAATAATAATGATGATGATGAAAGCTGCGCGCATCTTATAATAATAAAAAAAAAAAAATAATAATATATAATATATATTAGAAGAGTTATGTAAATGTAGAGTGTAAGAGGGAGGTATGAGTGTTGTCAACCTTTGATAGGTCAAGATTAAAAATAGTCTCACATATGAAAATATGACGGTCTATTGCTAGATGGAAATTCGCCTTAAACCTACTATAATTTAAGGCGGAGCTTCATCATTGTCGCTATTAATATTATCCGACAAAAATATTTATTTTATATAAACAAGCTTGTGAAAATGTAACTTTTATAAAATTTATGTTCAAAAGGAAATTAATTAAATTAAATAATTTAAAAATATAAAATAAATTAATCGAACGGTTAAATAAATTTTAAATGTCATAATGAGAAATCCGCGGGTGTTACAATCACCCCATCTTTTAAAAAGTTTCGTCCTTGAAACTTGAAAGTAGAAAATGAAAGGTTATAAAGGTAAAACTGGACTTTTGAAATTGGTAACCCAAAACATTAAAAGGTTACAAATAGTAAGAATTAAATTCTTTCAAAGTTTCAAATAAAATTTTCTGACAGAACCAGATTCTTATCAAAGGAACGGAAGTGCTCTCGTTGCGCATTCAAGAACATCACATTCCAAATCAAAGATAAAGTCAAAAAGCAAATCATTTGTAGGAATCGAAAATCAAAATACTTTCAAAAACATTAATGAAGAGTTTTCAAAAATATAAGTCTCATTCATGGAACGAAATTGCTCTTGTTGTGCACACAAGAACGCTAACTTTCCAAGTCAAAGACAAATTTAAAACAAAAATCATTCGCCGACAAGCGTAGGGCAAGTTATTAGACGCCTTTAATAACGAGTCCTAACATCTATCAACGTTAAAACCCAAAGAAAAAGATAATCCACTCAAAATTTCTTTTGCAAGAGCTAAATGAAAATTAAAAGATTCATTGTTAAACTTTAAAAGAAGTCAAATTCTTGAAATTATAACATTAAACTTTGACAAGTAAGTCTTAAATAAATCAAAGTCATTTAGAAATTGAGCAAAATTAAAAGTAACTCGGGCATAGCAATCAAAAATCATGATAAAGAAGTCTATACTCAAAGAACAAAATAGAATTAAATCAAATTTTCATCTTCAAACCTTTAAAATAGGTAAAGTTTTGTAAAAGTAACATAAAGTTCTAACAACAAATCTAAAATGGTAGCTTGAAATGTTTTAAAAAAATTGTCCAGATTAAAAAACAACTTAGAGAACATAACTACCAAGTACGATTGAAGAATTCAAACTTAACCAACAGAAGACCTATGGAGAACATCCTAGGGGTAAGAGTCGAAGTCAGGTCAACAAGGATGTCCAAGATAGAGTTTTATAGGTTACGAGTTTCAAACTTAAAAGAGGAGCACGACAAAGCGAGGAAGAGAGGTATGAACGGTAACGCTTATGGTCAAAGAAAAAGGGAGATTAGACAACAAGGAAATGTCAGGTACTCAAATCCCAAATAACAACCTCATCCTAAACGGTTCCGAAAACTTCCTAATAACAAAACTCATAACCACATCACTCCCAAGGATTTCCTCAAAACACTTACGTTACTTCATCCTAAGCTATTCTTTGGAACAAGGTACTTCACTATATGTGTGATTTCACCACTCCAAATTCTCAAACAACCACAAACAACCTACACGGGGTCAAGGTCAAAGCTATACTCATATCTAACTAGTGTCACTACGAGTTTCTCAAAATGGTACAACCCTTGATCAAAATCCAAGTTCAAAAATTCTTTTGCATATTCTAACATCCCAAAGAGATCTTGTTATTGATGTGACCATTATTTGCGCACATTTAGTCCCCTAATTGAGCCTCTTTTGCATACTATTATAGCATTTCATGGCCATTTTATCCGTCAAAAACTTCTTATTTGCTTTTCTATCGCATTTCATATGTTTTGTAGAAAAGAAGATAATAAGGCGGAAATTCCCGTCTTTTATGCATATTTGGAAGCTTATTGATGATATTAGATGGACTAGTATGAAGAGGAGGCAAGAATGATGACCAAAGATGTAGGAATAAAGTGTATATAGAAGGATTAAAGGTTAAAAGTAAGAATGACGAGAGGGAAGGCATTACAAGAAGAAATCGCTCAAAAACCAAACCAAGGGTTGCTCCTTTGGCTCTGAAAATATGCTAGATGGAACGGCGTCAAAAAATCAAGTGATCTAGGCTTTTGAATCACTCCAATAGGAGTCCGGATGAGGAAATGACGTCCGTTTTACAATCCGAGCTCAAGATACAGCTCAACCCGCTCGGGTCAAATTCAACCCGCTCGGGTTGAAGCCCAGAACGCCCATATTTCGCTCGGGACGGGCGTATTCCTGGACAGGAAACTTTTCCTTTCTACGTGAACTACAATCCGTGCGTCTTCTCCCAAATCCGCCCGGATTGCATATTCAGAATCCGCCCGTCTTCTCCCAAATCCGCCCGGATTGCATCTTCAGAATCCGCCCGTCTTCTCCCAAATCCGCCCGGATTGCATTTTCTGAATCTGCCCGGATTCAACTGAATCCGCCCGTTTTCCCCAGCCAGAATCCGCCCGTCCCGACTCCAATACGCACGGATTCCAGTACAGCGAAATTTCGTCTTCTCGAAGCTACAAAGAAAGAAGCCCTTCCTTCCAAAAATACCGGCTCCTTCTTGCTCAATCTAAAAAGTTTAATTACTAGTTTAGCCCTTAGTTAACCCTAATGCATCCACCTAATTTCCACTATAAATACCCCATTTGTAATAATCCTTTGAGACATCTTTTTAGCTAGAAAAATCCTTCTTTAGATTAGATTAGGAGTAGATTAGAATAGATTACTCTTCAATCTTTCCACAAATTACACATTAATCTCTCCTTAATTATTGTTCAAGTTTATTATTCAAGTTTATTATTGGGTAATTGAAGATTATTGGGTTATTATTGGGAGATTGACAACCTTCCATCAATCAATCAAGTTTCTTCTATTATTCTTGCTTTATTATTTGGATCATCTTAAGTTGGTATAATTCCTTTACTCTTTAATCTTTATTGTTCATTTCTTCATTCTATTATCATGTTTATACTTGTTGTGATGATTGACACCATTAATGACATGTTTCCCATGATAATGAGTGAGTAGTTTCTTTAGCTAGGATTAATGGGTAATTAGGGGAAACCAACATGGGATTGATTCATGCTTAATCTAATATGTTTTCATAATCAAATTGCTTGCTTGTTGTGATGTCAACTTTATGCACATGTTATGTTTGATGAAACGCCAAGCCTATGAATCCTTGCATTTACAACCATCTCTTATCTACTCAACTCGACTTGTAAGATATAAACTAACTCGAGTCTTGTTAGACCATGCATAGAAGTTGAATAGGAGGAAAGTAAGTCGACTTGTAGGTGTTGTACAATCTAATCGATTCGGCTCCGGGACCCAACCCTTCCTATGAACCGTAAGACATAAACCAACTCGGTTCCTCCACAACATTAATTGCTTGCATATAATTGTAAACATGTTTGTATGATCAAAACCATGAATCCCCTATGACCCCATGACGTCCTAGCACTTTTAATCATTTGTTTGCATCTTTCCTTTTATTGCTTGATTTACCTTATTGTTTGCATTAGCCTAGAACACAACTACAATCCAAACCAAATCGTGACACTAGTATAAATTGAGATAGATAGACTTAGAACCCAAAGCACACCGTCCCATGGATCGACCTCGACTTACCGCTAACTAGTTGTTTGTTGAGTATTATAAATGTGTTTGATTGGATGTGACCCGACGACATCACTCCACATCAAAATGGCGTCGTTGCCGGGGACGATGCTATGTGATTAAGTTCTTACTTGTTTGTCTATTTTGATTTTGCTCTCACCTTGAGGAACTTGTTCCTCAAGGATTGTTTTTACCGTTTTCTTGTAGTTTCCATGTTTGTAGTTGTATCTTTATCTTGGCTATGATGATGACTCAAGACTTGACATATGGAGTATGTGGTGGATCTTTTGAGTATGACTATGGGTATGGGGAGTTTGAGGAGCAAGTCAACACAAACCTACCTTACACCTCATACAATGAAAATCCTAACCACTACCCCAACTTTTCTTACTAAAGCCCCCACATCCAACATCCACAACAACCACCCACCCAACACCCACTTTACAATCAATGCCAAATGTCATCCTACAATGAACACCCATACCACCAAATTCCCATGTACCCACAACAAGAGAATGAGCATAATCTTGACATGCAAAGTGTGGTTCTCCAAATGTTAAGGGACCAACAAAATCTCTTCATACAAATGCTAGAAGAGAGCCAAGCTAGGGACAATGTTCTCAAAAACATTGTTACTAATGGTGAGAAGTTGGCAAATCAAATTGCCCAATTGGAAGCCACCCAAATGCTAAATGAAGAAGAAGGGGTAGATAACGAGGGTGAAGAAGAATTTGGATGGCATTATGAAGCTACTCTTGTGAATACCCCACCACCTCCTAAATTCATAAGTATTGAACATCCCATATTCCAACTTGTACCCAACTTTACAAACATTCATGATGGATGTGAATATGAAGATGTAACTTTTGAGGAAGGGGAGTGCTTGATTGATTATGGACCAAGAGTGGATGATGAATTGAAGCATGATGTTGGGGTGGAGAGCAATGATGAATGTGAGTTGAAGGCCAATTATGAGACAAGTACTTTGTTTAAATTGTCTAATGAATCTAGCTCACACACTAGCCTTGCTTCTCCAATTTGGGATACCTATAATGATGATGAGGAAGACCTCCCACCACAATTTCCCTCTATGACCCATGTAGAGGAAGTGTGTTCCCTTGACACTTATGGGAGTGGAGGTAAAACTTTGAAAGAAGAGGTTGATGAATTTGAACTTGCAATCTTTGGGGAATTGAGAGGTCAAGGGGAAAACTATGATGTTGGCATCTTTGATCATAGTTTGGAAGAAATTGAAGCTCTTTTCTTTGGAAATGGTTCAAGTTCTAAGGAGGGTCAAGAAGAAAGTGAAGACAATGAAAGCATGAATGACCTCAATGGTGAGAAGTTGACTCCTCCACATCTTATCCTTCAATTATACCCTCATCAAAGAAATGAGAACTCTCCTTCTACTATTGAAGGATTGATGAATCAATGCTCTATCATCATAGAATTTGAAAGAGATGGTAAAGAGTGGAAGCCTCCGGATGAATATGGGCATTACTTCATAAATTGTATTGACAAGAATCATGTGTTTGTTGGTTTGAAGCATTGGAAGAAGTCAAGTGCCAAGGGCAAAACAAATGGGAGAGTGTTTGACAAGTTCTATTCCAAGCAAAGATGGGTAAACTACGTTTTGACATCACCAACCTCCTATTTATGCCTACATGAAGCCCATTCAAGAGCCTTTGACCGGTTGTTGAGAGCATTAAGCAACATGGACACCATCAATAATAATGGCAACAAGGAATGAGTTTGGTGGAGTCCTCCCTCAAACCACCATTTGTAAGATATCTTTTCCTTTCACTTTGCATTACATTTCCACTTGGATTTAGTTATTTACATATGCATTTAGCTTGCATTTGTACTATATTTCATATTGCATTTACATTAGTTAGTTCATATAGATTAGCTTGCATTGTATTTATCCCACATGATTCATATAGATAGTTGCATATAGACTAGAATTCATGCATAGGCACTAATGACCAAACCTATTCCTTTTCTACACTAGAAATAGTGTTTAAATCGGTTTGGGGAGGTTTGATCATAGGTGACCATAGTTTACTAGAAAACATGCATCATCTAGTGTAGATTGCATTCATTTGTTATATATCTCATATAGAATTGCATTTAGTTAGAGCATGCATTCATTCATATCATATCATTGCGTTTGTACTTTATTACAAAAAAATAAAAAAAATTCAAAAACATGTATTTCCTTTTTATTCCTACTCCTACATGTACATTGAGAACAATGTCCAAAATAAAGTGGGGGATGGGAATTTATATTCCAAAAATGCATAAAAATTGAAAAATTTCGAAAAATACAAAAATATGTTCTTTAATTTCATAAAATTAAAAACCATAAAAATTTGAAAAATTCAAAAAACCAAAAACATGTTCTTTAATTTAGTAGTGTAGAATTGTATATACTTGTGTTTTTGTTCTCTTCTCACATAGATACAACACTACATTTGAGGCATTAGCAAGGGAAAATGAAGACCGCTTGGTATGATCTCTCTAATCTCTATTTCCCTTCCATTTCTTTTTCATTATTCATATGAGGAGGATGGGCTTACATGTCAAGGAGGATGTGGTGTATTGTGTTGTTGCGGTTTGTGTATCTATGTGTTGTTAGGAGTTGCATTTAGTTTATATGGCATATTAGTTGGTAGAATCATTTGCATTAGGATGTTTATATGATAGTTGCATCATGGCATGTAGTTTGCATGTTAGAAAATTTTGCGAAACCGTCTACTTGGGAAGCTTGACAAGTGTATATAGGCCCTAGTAAATACTTTTTCTTCTTAAGACTTTGCTTGTTAGAATACTTGTAAAACACCCTAGGATGTGTCATGCTAGTATCCTTTGACCCATGGTTTAAGTCCTAGTCAAGAGTACCTTGTGGTGTGATAACTCCTTGGCTACCGTTTATTCCAAGGTGACCCTTGAAACCATGCATCCATCCATCCATCATCCATGTTCTACCATATTTTTGTCATCAAAGGGAATGGGCACAAAAAGAAATCAATTTGAGTTCAATGAAATGAAAAGTGAAAGAAAGTTTGCAAAAAAAATGCATCAAATGAAAAGAGGAGCAAAAATAGAACTCCTAAAGCTTCAAATATAAGCCACCCTCACTATATATGGGGTGACTTTTAAAATTTTCAAAAGAAATGCAAAGAAAAGTTGAAAGTTGTCAAGTGTTGAAATGCCAAAAATCAAAAAGAAATGGCAAGAAAGTGTTCTCAAATGTTATATGCCAAAAGAAATTGAGGGGAAAAACAAAAATGAAAGCAAACTCTCAAAGTGAAACTCAAATGCTATTGATCCCTTTATCCACCGTATCCATTTTTGTGCATGGTAGAGAGGGGACGACCCTTCTTATTGTCTAGGCAAGAGAGGGAATTCCGCGATCCTCCAGTGTTTCTAACACCATAGGGAGCCTATTCTTGACAAAAGCATTTAACGATTGAGGACAAAGGTACCCTAGCTTGACACAACTTGGAGGTGATTTATTGGTATCCTTATAGGCTTAGTAGTTTGAAGAAATTGCATCTATGAAGGAGTGTATACCCTTGAATTGATTCTCTTGTAGATAATTTCCGCCACTTGATGAGGAAGTGGCTATTCCTTTTGTAGATGCATCCATTACTTGATTTTGTGTGCTTAATGTTTGGATGTGTCGCCATTTTGGCAAGACCCA
This sequence comes from Silene latifolia, assembly GCF_048544455.1. Lineage (NCBI taxonomy): Eukaryota > Viridiplantae > Streptophyta > Magnoliopsida > Caryophyllales > Caryophyllaceae > Silene > Silene latifolia. The sequence continues at coordinate 45,887,954 of NC_133538.1, forward strand.
CCTTGCCTTGAAAGAAGGCATCCTACCTCATGGTTGTCTTGTTGTGAGTTGAAAGGGCGGAGTGAGACCCGCTAATTGTCTCATATCGGCTATATTAGTAGGTTAGTTTAAATAAAGGTCTAGTTTTTGTCACCTCTTTACTCGGGACGAGTAAAGGTTCGGTTTGGGGATATTTGATGTGACCATTATTTGCGCACATTTAGTCCCCTAATTGAGCCTATTTTACATACTATTATAGCATTTCATGGCCATTTTATCCGTCAAAACCTTCCTATTTGCTTTTCTATCGCATTTCATATGTTTTGTAGAAAAGAAGATAATAAGGCGGAAATTCCCGTCTTTCGTGCATATTTGGAAGCTTATTGATGATATTAGATGGACTAGTATGAAGAGGAGGCAAGAATGATGACCAAAGATGTAGGAATAAAGTGTATATAGAAGGATTAAAGGTTAAAAGTAAGAATGACGAGAGGGAAGGCATTAAAAGACGAAATCCCTCGAAAACCAAACCAAGGGTTGCTCCTTTGGCTCTGAAAATATGCTAGATGGAACGGCGTCGAAAAATCAAGTGATCTAGGCTTTTGAATCACTCCAATAGGAGTCCGGATGAGGAAATGACGTCCGTTTTATAATCCGAGCTCAAGATACAGCTCAACCCGCTCGGGTTGAAGCACAGGACGCCCATATTTCGCTCGGGATGGGCGTATTCTTGGACAGGAAACTTTTCCTTTCTACGTGAACTATAATCCGTGCGTCTTCTCCCAAATCCGCCCGGATTGCATCTTCAGAATCCGCCCGTCTTCTCCCAAATCCGCCCGGATTGCATCTTCAGAATCCGCCCGTCTTCTCCCAAATCCGCCCGGATTGCATTTTCAGAATCCGCCCGGATTCAACTGAATCCGCCCGTTTTCCCCAGCCAGAATCTGCCCGTCCCGACTCCAATACGCACGGATTCCAGTACAGCGAAATTTCGTCTTCTCCAAGCTACAAAGAAAGAAGCCCTTCCTTCCAAAAATACCGGCTCCTCCTTGCTCAATCTAAAAAGTGTAATTACTAGTTTAGCCCTTAGTTAACCCTAATGCATCCACCAATTTCCACAATAAATACCCCATTTGTAATAACCCTTTGAGACATCTTTTTAGCTAGAAAAATCCTTCTTTAGATTAGATTAGGAGTAGATTAGAATAGATTACTCTTCAATCTTTCCACAAATTACACATTAATCTCTCCTTAATTATTGTTCAAGTTTATTATTCAAGTTTATTATTGGGTAATTGAAGATTATTGGGTTATTATTGGGAGATTGACAACCTTCCATCAATCAATCAAGTTTCTTCTATTATTCTTGCTTTATTATTTGGATCATCTTAAGTTGGTATAATTCCTTTACTCTTTAATCTTTATTGTTCATTTCTTCATTCTATTATCATGTTTATACTTGTTGTGATGATTGACACCATTAATGACATGTTTCCCATGATAGTGAGTGAGTAGTTTCTTTAGCTAGGATTAATGGGTAATTAGGGAAAACCAACATGGGATTGATTCATGCTTAATCTAATATGTTTTCATAATCAAATTGCTTGCTTGTTGTGATGTCAACTTTATGCACATGTTATGTTTGATGAAACGCCAAGCCTATGAATCCTTGCATTTACAACCATCTCATATCTACTCAACTCGACTTGTAAGATATAAACCAACTCGAGTCTTGTTAGACCATGCATAGAAGTTGAATAGGAGGAAAGTAAGTCGACTTGTAGGTGTTGTACAATCTAATCGATTCGGCTCCGGGACCCAACCTTTCCTATGAACCGTAAGACATAAACCAACTCGGTTCCTCCACAACATTAATTGCTTGCATATAATTGTAAACATGTTTGTATGATCAAAACCCTGAATCCCCTATGACCCCATGACGTCCTAGCACTTTTAATCATTTGTTTGCATCTTTCCTTTTATTGCTTGATTTACCTTATTGTTTGCATTAGCCTAGAACACAACTACAATCCAAACCAAATCGTGACACTAGCATAAATTGAGATAGATAGACTTAGAACCCAAAGCACACCGTCCCATGGATCGACCTCGACTTACCGCTAACTAGTTGTTTGTTGAGTATTATAAATGTGTTTGATTGGATGTGACCCGACGACATCACTCCACATCAGTTATACTCTCGAAAGCTAAAGCATAGATGGTGACATTTTCCAGGTTATGACACGACCACCCAAAACATCTAGCTCATCTCAGCTCAACATCTATCGATCCTAACTTATAATCACATCTCAAGAACTCTGGTGACTAATCCTCGTTACCGCAAAGTGGATACCCAAATGAGATTTCAAAACTAGCTTCAACTCTCACCTAACAAGGTTTCTATGTAACCATCGCAACACTTACAAAGTATACCGACTATGCTAACCTCGAGCTCAACACAAATTTCCAAGTAATAACAACAAGGCCAAGTTCTATAACCTAAGTATCATAGGCAACTCACACTTAACACACAGAATCTACCGATCAATTATACACACTTTACCATAAAACTAGGTAGAAGAATAACCAAGTATGTCTCACCACACTACCTAGTCTTTCTAACATCAGGGCCTCTCAAAACCAAGCGTTATGGGCCAACCACAAACATACTCCACAAAGCCAAATTATCCAACCAAAATTAACATCTCACAAAAGAAAGTGAACTATCAAAAGGCGTTAAGGGAGGATAAGTAAGGAACAAAGGACAAGTTGAGAGGGTACAAGAGTAACTTCCAAGGAAGAAGAAAAGAGAGTTTAGAAGAAGGATAGGCACCATGAGGTAAAGAACAAGGCAAGATACACAAAGAATAAGGAACATCTTCGAGGAAGAAAAGCATTCTTCAAAACTTGAACAAATCTTCAATCTTCGGCAATAGGCACCAAATCTTGATCGCAACGTGGGTAAGCTCACGGTCATTGATCCAAGGGTACAAAAATGATTGACAATCAACAAACATGTTAGAACTTAACAAAGAGCAAACACACTACAGACTACCACCTTAGGTCCTTAAGTCTACCCATCTCTCATTCGTTATTCAAAGTCAAGTTCAAATTAAATTTAGGGTACACGTGTGTGCGTCGGGAGCAACATAGGCTCTGATACCAACTGTGAACCCCCGCAAAACGCGGAAAACATAACTTATAAATTCAAGCGGAAATTAGGAATTTTTTTGAAACTTTTAAAATTTAAAGCGCGGGTTCATTAAAATCCAAGACATAAATAAAGAATGCGGAAATAAAGTTTAAATTATAAAAACGTGATAGTCAAGGTGAGGGAAATATATCCCTCGAATGACAATACAATAAAAGGTGAGTCTAAGCAATCCTAATAAACCAACTACTAGGCCAAAATGCTCGCTAGATCACACATGTCTTCACCCCATAGATGCACCAACAAATATCTGTCATTCATGTAAACATGAACACCACAGTCAGTGGGGAGTAACTCAAGGTTCTCCCAGCCACAAAATTTCAAAATGAACACAACAAAAAACTCAATTAGATAAATCATGTAATATACTTACAAAAGATATGAACATCGAGTTTATATAAAATGTCAATTAAATGAGATGGAATACGATAGATCAATATTAGCATAATGGAGACTCACTATTCATGTGAAGTAATTAAATAATATAAAAGATAAGAATACGGTTATTTATGCAAAAGCACGTATTTCAAGGAATTACAACATAGATTTGAGATTAGAATCTGAATCATGTGAAACAGTTACGTAAGGGATCAACCAATGCAAATTACAAGAATAGAAACCGTAGCCAGTACTTGGAAAACCACTTAGCAAATATTGCACGGGACATGGCTACTAATGTCACATTCATACTTATGGCTTGCATCTCACCATAAGAACGGATGGGACCATCAATCCCGACGATCATATCGCATATAGAGGGCTTATAGCTTACCCCTAGTATCTGATAGGACCAAGACAAACAACACAAGGCATAACTATTGCCTTGAAAGATAAATACCCATATCTAAAACCAAGAAAGACCTTTACTACTCATATATAAATATATAATTCCCCTGGTAGGACGACAATGGTACTCCCAAGACTCAGTCCTAGTCTAAATCTGGTCAGACTCTCGGGACAGCACAGTTCCCGATTTGACATACGGCAGGACCGTCCTCATCCAAGACCCGAATCCTAAATCGGAAATCGAGAACCCACAATCGGCATGACAGTCCGAAAGAGGCGGAAGATATGAGCTAAACCCACAATCGGCAGGACAGTCCGAAAGAGGCGTAAAGATAAGTCAAGCAATACGGTATAACATAAAGGCATTATCATAAGAATACGACTAAACCAAGCGATACGAATCAACTTGGAAAGAGACTACTACATGTAATTAACCGATGATAATCCAAGTGAGACATTTAATGCCACATCATAATCATGAATATGAATAAGTAACCCATTTCCTCAATATTTGTCACTTGAATAAAAAAAATGTAAACAAACGGAGGCAAACTATTTATAATAAGCAGAACAAGCACTAAATCATAAATGACTCAATTTAATTAAGCAAGTATAATAATTCACTCATATTTGAGATACGATAAATAAATGAGAATGAACGGAATAAAAATTCATATTATAGGCAAATGAGACATTTCATCAAATTTTGAATTGAATAAATAATAAATTCCACATTTACGATTCATGTGAGAAATATATAAATAAACGGCAAATAATGAATTTAAGATACATAAATCATGTGACAAAAATTCAAATTAATTAAACTCGGACAAAATATTTCACGGATACAAAATTAACCCAACTGGGGCTACGACCTAGCCATGACCAATACAACACTGTCAAACTCTACTAGCTCATCTCCCTAGAGATCATCATTGTTCTCTAACTATTCAGTTACTTAACAATAGCTAATGGATGATTTATTTTTAAGGCATATTCAAGCAATTATTAACACTTCACTATCTTAAGTCTCTATGAATTCCGTAAGCCATGATTCACATTACCAAAATATTATACCATCAATAACTCTCAACTCTAACCTTCTAGACATCTTATAATTCATTTGAATTCTTTTATTCCTGCAACGTCAAAGAGTCTGCACATTACAACTGAGAAATGGATTCAAATCCCTCGATCGTTTTAATTGTCAAGCGACTCAAAACCTGATTTGGGGTTCACAAGCTTGAAAACCCCGAGTCAGGACAACATAAATGAAACCTGTGCAGATATTATATCCACAATCCTACCTAAAATGAAATTTGTTTCCTCAATTCCTACGCCAAAATTCAAAACTAACCTTCAGCTACTGTGATACCCATATCCCAATCCTACTGTTTCAAAATTCAACATTCTACCATCAAAATTCAATTCTTTACGTTTCACTGGTCCATGTCACCTAAATTCTCAACATAAAGCCCAAAATTTTGTCTTGTCTCACCAAATTCATATCTTTTTGTTTATTTCAAGAACTCAGTTGTCCAAACCCAACTCTTCCATTCTTCTGGGTAAACACGGTCCCAAGCTAGCACCAATTGTGATGGAATTTTCCATATAAAACGCAAGGCTCTACAAGTCGAGGGTTATTTCGACACATTCGACCATTTATAAGAGAAAATCACAAAGAACCCAACTTTATCACACAAGAGTATATAAAACGACATATAAGACGGAGTTTCGACATTTTGTCGAGTAACCTATCACCGTTACCTTATAACTTCCTCAACGAGCACGATTTCCGACTCAAACTGCTCCGAGTTTTCAAATCCTTCATTAAAGAGCAATAAAACGGGATAAAGAAGCTAAAAGACGAAACTTTTATAAGACGGCAAAAGACGAAACCACCACAAGAACGAGACTTTCTTACCTAGAAAGAAGGAGGAAGGAAAGAGGAAGAGAATGGTGCAAGAATTATGGAAAAAGGTCGAGAGACGGAGATGGGATCGGAGGTCGAAGCTTGCACAGAAATGGCGATTGGTTCATTGATGGTCTATTGTTGTTTGCGTTGATTTGTGTTGCAGGTGTTACAACCAAAAAGAAAAGGGGGAGGATGGTTGGTGGGGTTTAATAATAATAATAATAATAATAATAATAATAATAATAATAATAATAATAATAATAATAATAATAATAATAATAATAATAATAATAATAATAATAACCACGCTATTCTCGGTATCTAGGCCATGTCCTGCTTGCTCTCGGGTTTTTGCTGGGGATGTTTTTGGGGACCACGCTGTTTCTTGTACTGGTACTGTGGGCGTTAAACATCGGCATAACCTTGTCCGGGACACTCTCTTCGACATCTGCTATAGATCTGGTATTTCTGCGGGGAAGGAGGTTGATATCGGTTTGGTTGATGGGCATGGTGGCTCTCTTCGTCCTGCGGATTTATTGCTTTATTCTTGGGACAGGGGGCGTGATGTGTGCGTCGACTGACGGGTTCTTCACCTTTGACTCGGGATCGGGTTAGCGGATTTTGTGCGGGCGGGTTGTTGCTTGATCTTTGCTCGGCGAAAGTGTGCTAAGTATGGGGATTTGTGCGCGGTAGCAGGTTATGGTTTCCTACCTTTCTCTTTCTCTTCACTTGGGGAGTTGAGTTCGGATCTTTGTTGCCTTGCTCAAGCGGATCCGAAAATTCTCGGTATCTCAGGATGTTGGGGCTCGGGTAGCCGCTTACATTTTTACTCGTATTAGCTTTACTATTGCTAAGGGTGTGGGAGCCCAGATTGTCTCTCGGCTCCCCACCAATTTCATGTAAACCTTTTATTTTTATTATAATAATAATAATAATAATAATAATAATAATAATAATAATAATAATAATAATAATAATAAAAAAAAAAAAAAAAAAAAATAATAATAATAATAATAATAATAATAATAATATATAATATATAATATATAATATATAATAGAAGAGTTATGTAAATGTAGAGTGTAAGAGGGAGGTATGAGTGTTGTCAACCTTTGATTGGTCAAGATTAAAAATAGTCTCACATATGAAAATGTGACGGTCTATTGTTAGATGGAAATTCGCCTTAAACCTACTATAATTTAAGACGGAGCTTCATTATTGTCGCTATTAATATTATCCGACAAAAATATTTATTTTATATAAACAAGCTTGTGAAAATGTAACTTTTATAAAATTTATGTTCAAAAGGAAATTAATTAAATTAAATAATTTTAAAATATAAAATAAAGTAATCGAACGGTTAAATAAATTTTAAATGTTAGAATGAGAAATCCGCGGGTGTTACACGTTCATTCTATACATTGTGTTCGTGGCTAGAGGCAGTTCGTTATTCGCTCTAGTAGTTGTTTGGTTTGGTTATATTCGCATTGAGTTTGGTGATTCTAAGTGGTGTAATAACATGGTTTGTCGTCACGTGTCGTCTCATGTTGTCTAACTTGGAGTTATCAGTATAAATGGTTGTCTAATCATATCATTGTATGATGGTAGGTGTCGAGTTTTCACGAGTATAGATGGTGTCACATGTTTACTTGTTTTATATTTCAATTATTATTGATTGTTGGTTATATTCAATTATTGTAAACATGACTGGGAGAGCATGTAGTTACTCCTGACTTATTGTCGACCCCTATTCTCAGGTTGAATGCTAGTTGCTGTTTGGATGATATTTTTTGGGATGCATCGAGAGGCGAGACGAATAAATAAGTTAGGAGTGTTTTTTTTATATGTTTTAAGAAACTTTAATAATGTAATGACTTTGGTTTTTGATTTTAGTAGCGAACCGGATTGGTCAGGTGATTCCCCCACCTTAACCCTTTTATCAGTGTTATACTCTGATTATTATTTTATAGTACATTTTTCCTTTGTTATATATTCCGGGTTGTTATAGTTGGTATCAGAGCAAACACGCTCCAACTCTCGCGTAGTTGATGACTAAAATATAATTGACTTAGTAAACGGGTGAGAGTAAATGGGGTAGAAACAATTAAGGACTTGTATGATCATGCATTAATGTTTTGTATAATTATTAATTGTATTACATGTTTTGTTCATGTACTTGCTTGTTTGTGCCTTAATATTTTGTATTGTCTTTAATTGTATTAAATGTTTTGTTTATGTATTTGTTAGTTTATGCCTTAATGTTCATCGTTATTAAGTTTATTAAATGTGTTGTTCACTGGTGACCGTCGAGCATGCTTTGTTGATTTTAAGGTTGGTTAGTTTTGGGAATATTCCTTGCATGTTACGTATCGTGCGTTTTGTTATATATATGTTTTTTAAAACTTTTATCCCCTGATAACCCGAACTTTACTCTTATCGTACTTTTATCCTTTTGAATCATTTGGTGGTGTTGTCCTTGTTTGAGGTGAATTCGAAGTTGATTCCTTGTGGTTTGGATTTTGGGGCAACAAGTTAAGAATGATTGGCAGGTTGGGATGTTCAAGTATGAAATAAAAGAGCGTTTCTTATTATGAGTTTGGTAACGAAGAAGTTTGCTATGGGAATAGTGGTTGTTAAGATAAAGTCTTATTTGGGATAAGTGGTTGTTATGTTCTTTTTTATAATTGGGGAAATCTTTATTTAAGGGTGATGATATGTGGCATAAGATGTATGATTGTGGGTTAATAGTTCATAAGAAGTGAGAGACATGATGAGTAGATTTATCTTATGATATTATTTTGGAATATTGTGGCTTATGCTCTTACTAGTTAGAATTATTTGATTTTGTCTTTGTGTTAAAGGAAGTGTTATTTGAGTTACTTATGGATTAAGGATGTGATAATTGAAATAAATTGAAAGTTAGCGTGGAGTTTATATTAATCACGTTGGGAATGTTGGAAACTATGCACGTCTTTAATTGTTATACCATATATAACTTGAGGAGTAAAAATTTTTAGTGACTATTAGCGATATGAAAGATTTTATGATTTATCCATTGAGAAGTTTTTTTACTGGTGTACCTTTTAAATGATTAATTAAAAGAGACGAACTGTAATTTATGGACTTGTGAGATGCTAATGTTAAAATGTTCAAGCGTTGCCTTAGTGAACGGCCATGTTGACGATGATTTTAATGAATCGTGGTGTTAATCTTCTGAGGGTATATAGATTGCTATGGATTGATTCATTAAGTGTGATTAGACGCAATTCGTGAGAGTTTATGATCTTGAGAGTTGATAATATGAGGAATGTAGTGATTGTAAGGGAACAATTACATAGAGATTTGTTAGTCCTGAGGTATTATGAATATATGACGAAAGGATGTTACCAATGTTGTTAGGATCGGGATTCTACTTTGTGTAGACACCTCATTTTTACACCTCCCGCCAAACACCCACTGATGATTGGGCCGCATGTTTAGCATATGTCGCGATTTTATGATATTTTGTAAATCGGTTAATAAAAGGTAACTCGTACACTTGTGTCTACCCCTTGGTTGTCGATTAGGTGTCATTACGGCCGTTTTGGCAGTAGTTACAGTACATTTGGAGTCCGGGTCAAAAACCGTCTTAATTTCCTAAAAACTGTCAAATCCCGAGTCAAAAAGCAATGTGCTTGTCTACCTAAGGTTAGGATGTCATAAAATGTCATGAGTATATCTTATTTTGAGTCTCATGTCACTTCTTTGGGCGAAACTTAAAGTTTACATTACAAAATGTGCATTTCATTTTAGCTAAAATGACAACCCGAACTTAAGGCTCGTTTTACGAGGTGATAACAACTTTTTTGGGTCTCGCCTATTTCACGGAAAGTTGTAGATCTTTCTTTTAGCTTTCCAACGCCACTGAAATCACCTAAATCCGAGTCTTATAGAGAAAGTTATGCCTAAAATACGTGAGGTTGTCAAACGCGTTTTCTCTCGCAGAAGAACCTTACCCGAGAAAGGACGCTGTAAGTGTTGCGCCTCTTCTAACGTACGCAGCATCTGTTGCGCCTTTTCTCAGGGCTTTCTCTTTGTCCAAGTTTCCGAGTTTCAACCTAAGTCGGTTGTTTCCGGATCTTTCCTTCCGTATCCTATTCTTACCATAGTTTCTCCGTGTGTTTGGTATAAATAGAGGCCTTCGCCTCACATATTTTTCATGCGAGTGTCCTCCCTTCTCTTCTCTCTTTGCATTCTAGAACTTGCTCTAAACTTTTGACGCCTACGTGCTTGATCAATCGACCACGTAAGTTCAGATCATTCTGAGTACCAGTCACGTTTGCATGACTGACCAATTTGACCACTACACAATTAGTTAATCAATGTTTTAAAATCCTTTTTCAAGGGCACTCTCATATTTGCATAGATCGAGTCTAGTTATCACTAAAAACCGATTTAGTTAAATCTCGCGACGCTAACATGTAAGTCTGAGGGTGTAAAAACCTATTTTATTTATTGTACTTTTATTTTGTGTCATTAATGTAAGATTTATATCAAAAGCGTGCTCAAAACCGTCTTAAAAAACCATCTTTCAAAACCGTATTTACAAAACAGTAGAGGTCTGACGTCGAGAAGAAACGCAGCAGCAGCTGCGTCTCTTCGAAGAATCGCAGCATATGCTGCGCCTCTTCCTGAGGCTGCTGCTGCTCCTGCTCTTCTTCTTCCTCGATCTTTTGCAATTTTCTATTTTTCTTATTTTCTTTCGTTCATATCAGTACATAATTAGGTCTAATTAATTCTTTTCAAATCATAACGTTTAATCCCGACTTAAATCCCATATAATCAATATTTGCGGGTTTTTGTCACTTATTCAAACCTGGGTTTAAGAAGCTCGATTTGTTCATATCAAGTCTCTTGAATTCGTCTTTGATACATGTTTTAAATCTGTTTTTGTCAATATTTCAGAATCTTTTGTTTCCATCATTACCTTCGAGTTTGTATATAAACCCGTTTCCGACGTCGTATCAATATTAATCTTGTTAAATCGCCGTAAATTATCACCTTTAATTCGTTTTATGACGGTTCCAGATGCATGTAATCTGCTAAATTACTTCTACTTAAATTTAATACCAATGACCGACATTAAAATTACCAATGAACATTAACAATCCGCGATTCTGACTTCACAGCCAGAATCCAGCTCAAGAACAGATGCAGGAAGAGCTGCGCCTCTTCCAAGGGGGGCAGCAGATGATGCGCTTGTACTGGGTTGGCTTCTGTCCCTGAACTCTTTCTCGCTTTGACGTAGCTTCTAATTACGTAATTAAATAAACTATTAATCGTATTATCGCTCCTAATTTGGCATATTTTTATACTTTTATTTTATTTTATTTTATTCATTTTCTTCTTCAAAATCCCGTTTTGAGCGTGCTTTTGACGTAGATCAAATAAGCTTTGTAATTATTGTAATTTTAATTATTGTAATTTATTTATCGTATTTATTATTATTACGTATGATTTATTCACTTGTATGTTTCACATGTAATTATTCTAACATCGACTTCGACCCATATTGTATGCTAAATTACGTGTTCACCGACATAGTTTAATTCACATGCTAGGACTAAAACATTGGGTGTTGCATTGCATGCATTACATCGATAGCATATCAAATATGAACATTTTCCGTAATCATTAGTAGAGGCCGCTATCGAGGCGGGCAGGATTAGGTGTTCAATAAGAGCTTCCTAATACGTACCCTCACCCCTTACTCCAGATCTCTGTGAACATCCGTGTTCATTGGCATCCACGAGAGTCATTCTAGACATGGAATGCTATGGATAATGAGTTCTTTGTGTCTATGTCATTACTTTGTGTCTTGACATGACACGAGGAATTCGAACGGTTCTAATTTCCCATAAAAATTGGTGGCGACTCCACAAATGAAGGCTCATTCAAGCCCTTTCGCGCGCGCTGCGTTGTGGCCCATGTCCACAGTTTGGGTACTCCGCTGGGGATGATACACTTACGTGTTACCCAAGGTGAAACTTGAACAAGGTTAAGGATTAGTTTATACGAGACAGTTGTCGGTTTTCATTACTCGACCTTCTTAAGTCGTTTCATTCCGCCTTCCTAGGTTTAACCCAACCCATTCGACCAATCGTCCCGTCTGGACGGTCCAAATTCCTATCTGGGCCTAAAGATGGATAGCGATTGACGTCAACCATACCGTGGTACATACTCATGTTTATATCAAGGGCTTTCACTACTCGAGGGAATGGACTAGGAATCGACCTTACTCTTGTTTGGCACGGACCTCTCCACAGACCAGAGTTTGATTGCTTTGTACGGCAACCCACCTTATAAGCCAAAACCCTTTAAATGCACTCAGCATACCGTTATAATGCCCATATGTATGTTTGTATCATATTCGTGATCACCGTTTTGTAAACGAAACTATGACGAAATGAAATCATTTTCAAAATCTAAACATTTTCAAAATAGCGCAAAGTAAGCCGAAACTCTGTCCAAATGTTGAACCCATTTCAAAACCCGTGGAAAAAAAAAACCCAAAAAAAACGTTTTAAATAAAAAATATTTTCAAACAATGTAAATGTAAATATGTAAATTCAATTGGGCTAAGTTAGACTCAAAATTCAAACCGACTATGTCCTAGTCGAAACTCTGTCGAGTTATAAACCCGTCTTCCTTTACATTTTGGGTCTTTTCAAATTCAATTCAAGTCCTAAGGCGTCAAGCCGTCATTGTGGATCCCCTACGCCAATTCAGTTAGGATCTAAATATTTTCGACACCTCGACTCACACACTCGAGTCCACACACCGAATTCTCCTAGTGTCACGTTCGGGTACACACATACCCAAACATCGAGTCAAGTCTGTCCTAAACACGTCTTAGAATCACGTTAACTGCAATCCCGTCAATAAGGTCAACCATATAAAGGTCACTCCGTCAAAGTCACCACTCGAGTCTAAAATGAAAGTCAAGCACCGTGAATTCAAACACGAGAAGTCGCTCACGACATTTCGCGAATTCACAAGTCAAGAGTCTAGTCATCACGTCTCGTCCTCATATATTTTCCTTCGTATATCCCTTGTTTGTCATCTTAGTATGCATGATCCCATGTCGAATCAAGTTGTAACGCGCGTCATTTTTCTTCTCGGTAGGAATTCTGCGATTTCCAATGAAAATGATCAAGGACGATTATCTGTCGTCGTCGAAGAACTAAGTACTGCAGTCGTTAAGCTTCAGGCCACCGTCGAAGACTTGAGCACTCATGTCATCAAATGGAAAACCAAATGGGCATGATGAAACCTTTACCATCTTCTCGTACCCCAAGGCCAGGTCATAGCTTCAACACAACTCACCCATCTAAGAAGGCCAACGAAGACAAGGGAGTCAACCTCTTGGAAACTCCATCCAGAAAGCCGAGACGAGCTCGTAGACAATTCCTTGACCTCGGGACCACATATGAAGTAGCTCTACAAAGACTGGTTTCCCAGGGAAAACTTCATCCAATTGGTCCAACCCCAGATCCTGAAAAGATATTTCCTAGGTGGAAGGGCAATTCATATTGCCAGTACCATCGAGGTAGGGGACACGATACGGAGGAATGCTTTTGTCTAAAGCATATTATTCAAGATATGATCGAAGAGGGCAAGCTTCCTGTGCCACCTTCCATCAAGCAATCAAAGAAGATCGACCCTCTTGGGTCTATTATCATTAAACATGACTATGAAGAATCATTCCTGGACTGTTCTCACCTCCTCGGTCCTCATGATAGAAAAGAAATCAATGTCCTCGAAGACGACGATATCCAAAGTGGAATGCGCATGCTTTCCATTTCCTTCAACGATAAATTTTCCAAGTTAGAAGGAGCCATTGATAATCTAAACTCTCGACTTTCCAACATAGAGAACCATTTTTCTTAAATGGGTAATAAACTTAAGGCCCAACCACTCAAAATGAACAGTGTCCAAACAAACCCTCAACCTGACAGTCCTAAAGAGAAAGCAAAAAGTGAGCAATCTATTCCTGGTTCTTCTCATCCAGGAATCAAAATCAACAATGGTAACCTCATGGAGCCTTCATCAAAGAAACCTAACAAATCTCCAAGGTCATTCACAAAGGCTCCCGACAAGAAGGATACGCCTCCTCAGAAATTTACCAACATTGGTATTACATACAACGATGCCCTTCAGAGGCTCATGGAGCGACGAATGTTGAAGCCTATCGGTCCTACACCAGATCCAAAAAAGAAGTCTAGATTCTGGGATAGTAATGCCCATTGCCAGTATCACAGGGGCAAAGGGCACGATACAGAGAAATGTTTCAAATTAAAACATGTCATTCAGGATATGATCGAAGGTGGCAAATTGTCCCTCTCAACCTTTAGCCCACAAAGCAGCTTAGGCAATCCTTATGGATATACCACTCATCAGGAAGCTCTTCTTGACTGTTACCCTTCCAGTTTTCCCTATAATGAGGACGAGGTGCTCAAATGGATGAATGCTCAAAATCAGATGCCGAAGCTAGTTGCCAGAAGAATAAATGTTCGAGCATGGGCCGATGATTACGAATCTGGATCTAAGATCGCGTCAAAGTCCGAGTCCGAGTCCTAGGCTTTCTATCCCATAATTTTTCTAGTATCTTTCTTCGTGTCCATTTCCATTCCTAGTGACAACCTGGGGGCTGTCCCACGAGTCACATGTCTTCTCGAGTCTATACATTTATTCATTTCAATAAAAGTGCACTTTTAAATGCACATATTTTATCCTATCTATTCCTTTACCCTTTTCCTGTGACAACAAGGATTGATTTAAGACATTTTAAAATGAACAACAACGCATGTCAGTCGATGTGAGTACACTTAAATGATGTTCCATTCCTAGTTGTTGAGGACCTGAAACTCCGTGTCCATTTTCTTTAGCTATTCCATGTTTGGCAATAGAAACCCTCGCTATAACTAGTTTAGGACGAGCTTTATCAAATAGATTCTAGGACGAATCCAAACCATTCCTTGTTAATGATTCATGATGGAAGGCAAGCCCATTTCCCGACAAGAAACAACCGTGTTACTAAAGACCAACTCGTTTCATACTAGAGGTGCTAGTCTGACCCAAATCCATGGTAGCAAGCAAATCCAGGACGATATGAGCCATGATCAAAGACAAAGGCTCAATAAAGAGAAATGACCAAGATCAATATCCAAGCCAAAAGAGTCAAAAGAATAAAGCTCAATCAAGCAAGTCAATGTCAATATCCAAAGTCAAACTTATCTTCAAAAACCTGAATCAAGAATCTGAGCAAAAAGCCAAGATATATTCCAGACCAAGAATCAAAGTTTGAATCAAGAATGAGTATGAAATCAAATGCTGAACGGATTACTGCTGAATTTTATCAAGACATCAATAAAGATGGTCAGCTAGCACCCTCACTAAGCCTCTCACACATCGCACACCCTAAGTCCTTCTCGAGACCGTTACAAGAGATAGTTAGGAATTTTGAGAATCCTCTCAAGCTCGTCAAGTATACCCATCCTTTAGAGCCAAGACATGGAAACTTGATCCCACGTCATTTTAACATACCTTTATGTACTCAGGCTACATCAAGCCAGGAGACTCCATTTCCAAGCCACATTATAAGCCATAATCCCATAAAGCCTTAACTCCACAAAATCAAGCTCCAGAGATTTGTTCATCAAAGCCTCTTATTTCCAAGCTCCACATTCGAAATATCCAATCCAGTTGCACCTTGATCCAGACACGGAGTCTTCAGTTACTTTGCTACCTGAAACGGGATATACCCATATTATCGTAAGGGTCCACTAACTGTTCTCACATGACAAGAAAATTTTTTACAAAATTAGTTATACCTCTTTTGTCTATGATGAGAGGGAGTTATCTCAAATCGATTCTTCGAGTCACCAAAGAAAATTACCCTCGTGACCCATACACTTTAAGGCCTTGACAACATAGTTTTGGCACACATTCAGAACTACGATCTGGTTTGATTTCACTCCACGTGAATACGTAGGTAGTCCTCAAGGATACAACCATCCCAACTTTTAACTTTCGACCTCAAAGCCAACTCAGAACTACGATCTGGTTTGATTTCACTTCACGTGAATACGTAGGCACTCAAGGACACAACCATCCCCACTTTTAACTTTCAACCTCAATTATCAACCACCTTAACATAACCATCCATTTTTACCTCTTTACTGGGGGCTACTTCTTGTCGCCCAGACTCCTTTTTACCAAAGTCTGGAGTCATCTTCTCATCCTGGGGGCTTCTTTTCTGAGATGCCAGCCTCCCTTTTTTCCTACCTCATTTGAGTCAAGCTAGTGCTTGGTCCGGACAATGACAAAGGTCTTAGATCGATTTTCCAATTTATCGTGCCTCAGAGAGGAGTCTCTTTTACAGCAAACGATGTCAAAATATGTCCAAGTAGACAGCTGATCCATGGCTCATGCCTTGCATTTATATGTCCCCATCATTCTCGCAGATCTTTTACCTTTAGAACTGATACGCATTGTCACCCACACCCAGCTAGGGGTTGCGCATACTTAAGCAAAGTATGTCAAGGTCATCCTTGTGTCGTGTCAGATTCATCCCCATGTCGCGTCAGTCAAACCTATATCTACATTTCGCGTCCGTATAAGGTATGCGTTTGCGTTAGTCATGCGTCTAAAGCCCATTGAATATGCATAACACATTACAAGCAACAAATTTCATAAATAAACAAGTTTTGGAAAGCCTATGTGCTTCCTCGTTTGAGTTCCATGTGCTAATTGCGTTTCTTCATGTGTTGTGTGCTATTTGCCTATTAGATTGTGTTCTTGTGTGGCTACTAACCATGCAGGTAAGTATCGGAAGCATAGCTCGCTCCAACTGGGGGCTTCGCCTAAATCTTCATTCTCCCGACCGACAGTCAAGATATTCCCCAGCAGTATTCGTAGTATGCTCAAGGTTTCTTCCATGACGATCAAAGATGTTCCTAATCGTCAATGTCTTCCCCCAGCAAGAATTCATGATCACTAAATACAGTTCATGAGCTTCTCCCCTTTATCGGAATTTCGCTTGCGATGACTCGAGTATATTTTCTCCTCAGCGGCACCAAGGGCGCGCCATTGTCGATTCAACATATGATTCTTCCCCAGCCGAGTCATCGATATGTTCCCCAACGAGAGTTCGTTGCCGCTTACAACCCACGTATTTCTCAGACACAGAGTTCGTTTAAGACTGACGCGAGCAGACTCCCCAGCGGTTTCTTCCAACGCCTTGCTGACCCTCATATGGTTTCCTACGGAGTTCGAGAGAAACAAATCCCAAAGAGTCCTTAATCCTTCTTATCTTTCAGAAACTTGCCTTAATATTTCAGACAACCCTTTGGGTAACCTTCATATCTTTCAGAAACTTGCGTTAATATTTCAGACAACCCTTTGGGTAACCTTCATATATTCAGATAACCTTCAGATGACCCTTCAGATAACCTTTAGATAACACTTTTATGACAATCCTTCCCTCAGCCTTTATCCCTTCAAGATAATCCTTCATATGTTTTTTTCCTTCAGATAACCTTCTGATAATCCTTTATTCCCTCACGACAATCCCTTCATATGTTCAGACAACTTTCAGAATAATCCTTTCAGTAACCTTCAGATAACCGCGTTTCAGTTAAGCCCCCTTTCAGTCTTTCAGAGAGTTATCCTTCAACCTTCTCTTTAGAGAGAGTTAGCCTTCAAAAGTGTTAAGAAGTTTCTTCAAAATCCCTGTAACCCCTAATGCCTTCAGACACCAATTTATCTTCACACCAAAGAGTTTTCCCGAAGCGCCTTCAGTCTCGTTTCACCCAGGGGTGTCTCAGGTATGGTTTCTTCTTATGGTTGGTGAGCTTCCTTACGTAGTCTAATGGACTATAAACGACCCTCCCCGATAGTCGAAAGACTCTAAAATGTTCCCGACGACAGGTCCTTGGCTCAGACCCCTTGAGCCGCCTCGCGTCGCCATAGTCTTCAGATTGTAATCTTCGATTGACCTGAGGGCTATACTTTGACTTTCGCCTTGTCCAAGCCTCAATTAAAGTGAGGGCTCTATAGACACCTCATTTCTACACCTCCCGCCAAACACCCAGTGATGATTGGGACGCATGTTTAGCATATGTCGCGATTTTATGACGTTTTGTAAATCGATTAATAAAAGGTAACTCGTACACGTGTGTCTACCCCTTGGTTATCGTCTAGGTGTCATTACGGTCGTTTTGGCAGTAATTAGAGTACATTTGGAGTCCTGGTCAAAAACCGTCTTCATTTCCTAAAAACCGTCAAATCCCGACCCAAAAAGCAATGTGCTTGTCTACCTAAGGTTAGGATGTCATAAAATGTTATGATTATATCTCATTTTGAGTCTCATGTCACTTCTTTGGGCTAAACTTAAAGTCTACATTACAAAATGTGCATTTCATTTTAGCTAACATGACAACCCGACCTTTAGGCTCGTTTTACGAGGTGATAATGACTTTTTTGGATCTGGCCTATTTCACAGAAAGTTATATATATTGTTTTTAGCTTTCCAACGTTACCAAAATCACCTTAATCCGAGTCTTGTAGAGAAAGTTATGCCTTAAATACGACAGACTGTCAAACACGTTTTCTCGCGCAGAAGAACCCTACCCGAGAAAGGACGCAGTAAGTGCTGTGCCTCTTCTAAGGGACGCAGCATCTGCTGCGCCTTTTCTCATGGCTATCTTTTTGTCCAAGTTTACGTGTTTCAACCTAAGTTGGTTGTTTCCGGATCTTTTCTTCCGTATCATAGTCTTACCATAATTCCTTCGTGTGTTTAGTATAAATAGAGGCCTTCGCCTCACATATTTTTCACGCGAGTGTCCGCCCTTCTCTTCTCTCTTTGCATTCTAGACCTTGCTCTAAACTTTTGACGCCTACGTGCTTGATCAATCGACCACGTAAGCTCAGATCATTCTGAGCACCAGTCACGTTTGCATGACCAACCAATTTGACCACTAAACAATTAGTTAATCAATCTTTTAAAATCCTTTTTCAAGGGCACTCTCATATTTGCATAGATCGAGTCGAGGTATCACTAAAAACCGATTTAGTTAAATCTCGCGACGCTAACATGTAAGTCTGAGGGTGTAAAAAACTATTTTATTTATTGTACTTTTATTTTGTATCCTTAATGTAAGTTTTATTTCAAAAGTATACTCAAAACCGTCTTAAAAAACCTTTTTTCAAAACCGTATTTACAAAACAGTAGAGGTCTGACGTCGAGAAGAAACGCAGCAGCAGCTGCGCCTCTTCCTGAGGCTGCCGCTGCTCCTGCTCTTCTTCTTCTTCTTCCTCGATCTTCTGCAATTTTCTATTTTTCTTATTTTCTTTCGTTTTCTTTCGTTCATATCATTACATAATTAGGTCGAATTAATTCTTTTCAAATTATAACGTTTAATCCCGACTTAAATCCCTTATAATCAATATTTGCGGGTTTTCGTCACTTATTCAAACCCGGGTTTAAGAGGCTCGATTTGTTTATATAAAGGCTCTTTAATTCGTCTTTGATACATGTTTTAATTCTGTTTTTGTCAATAATTCGTATCTTTTATTTCCACCATTAACTTCGAGTTTGTATATAAACCCGTTTCCGACATCGTATCAATATTAATCATGTTAAATCGCCGTAAATTATCACCTTTAATTCGTTTTATGACGGTTCCAGATGCATGTAATCTGCTAAATTAATTCTACTTGAGTTTAATATCAATGACCGACCTTAAAATTACCAATGAACATTAACAATCCGCGATTCTGACTTCACAACCAGAATCCAGCTCAAGAACAGACGCAGGAAGAACTGCGCCTCTTCCAAGGGACGCAGCAGATGCTGCGCCTGTTCTGGGTGGACTTCTGTCCCTGAACTCTTTCTCGCTTTGACGTAGCTTCTAATTACGTAATTAAATCAACTATTAACCGTATTATCGCTCCTAATCTGGCATATTTTCATACTTTTATTTTATTCATTTTCTTCTTCAAAATCCCGTTTTGACCGTGCTTTTGACTTAGATCAAATAAGCTTTGTAATCATTGTAATTTTAATCATTGTAATTTATTTATCGTATTTATTATTATTATTATTATTATTATTATTATTATTATTATTATTATTATTATTATTATTATTATTATGTATGATTTATTCACTTGTATGTTTCACATGTAATTAATCTAACATCGACTTTGACCCATATTGTATGCTAAACTACGTTTTCATCGACATACTTTAATTCACATGCTAGGACTAAAACATTGGGTGTTGTATTGCATGCATTACATCGACAACATATGAAATATGAACAATTTCCCTAATCAAAAGTAGAGGCCGCTATCGAGGCGGGCGGGATTAGGTGTTCAATTAAAAGAGCTTCCTAATACGTACCATCACCCCTTACTCCAGATCTCTGTGAACATCCGTTTTCATTGGCATCCACGAGAGTCATTCTAGACATGGAATGCTAAGGGTAATGAGTTCTTAGTGTCTATGTCATTACTTTGTGTCTTGACATGACACGAGGTATTCGAACGGTTCCAATTTCCCATAAAAATTGGTGGCGACTCCACAAATGAAGGCTCATTCAAGCCCTTTCGCGCGCGCCACGGCGTGGCCCATGTCCACACTTTTGATCGATGTGGAGGGTAGGATCGAATCGGTAGAGTCGGATGGTAGAATCGTAAGGATTCTACAAATTCACTAAATATAGTATTTTATTTGATAAAAACATATAATCCAAGGTTAAAAAACCGATTTATCAATATTTATCCATGAAATATTGATACTTAATTATTTCAGTATCATTGTATGATCATGATTCAACAACTTATACCAAAATTTGCATTTTACGATGTCATTTTATAAGAATATATATAGATATTTTTACTATGTAATCGGATCGTAGGATCGTAAAATCGTAGGATCGTATTATGATTCTATCTCTAGAAATTTTCCAATGAATAGGATCGTAAGATTCTACAACCATGATAGAATCGTAAGATCTGGGTTCGGTCGAGCATTTTTAGATCGTAAAATCGTAGAATCGTAGAATCGAATCGGGATTCTGACAACAGAGGATGTTACAAGACGTTGTTACCTCGGGTGATGATTGTACGAGAATTTTAAGACCCCGGTTATCTTCTTTACTTATTTTATCTTAAGGTATCATCTTCGGGTAGATAAATTAGTTTTCGGAGTCGTCTATTCTTGTCATTGTAGATACCCAGTATCTGTTAAGTCTCCAACAAACACCCAATGATTATCAGACTACAACATGCTTAGGAATCGCAGCGTTTAATCGACAGTTTGTGTACAACTATACGCTGGAAAACTTAAAACGATATCAAAAATAAAACTTTATAAAACTTTTCAAAAGTACCTGGAGTGTTTAATGCATGAAGACGGGGTCTCAATGACACTAACTAGAGTCAAAACCAACACCGGACTAAAAACCGACTCAAAAATTCAAATCCTGACTCCAAAAACGAGTCAAACCGAGTCAAACACAAAAAACAAAACTTTTCAAGACTTCCATGTTAAGTATTCCCGGAATACTTCATGTTCAAGTACAAATCATGTCATCCAAAACATAGGATAGAACAAATCATGATTACAATTGCGTGATAGTGACAAGACACCTCGAAGACCCGTGAATTGGCTCGTGCTTCTTCGAGCAGCCCATGCGGCCACGTCGCTCAAAACGCACACAACCACCCATTTTTCTATAATACCCACCTTCACATAACATAACACCTTACGCGACTGTCCGCCCCCTCATTTCCCCCTTAAAATTCTAGACTCGACTTCTCAAGTCACAAACCGACACGTGTTTTCGACCTACCGATTGAAAACACAAGCCTTACACAATTTTTGGTACCATCATCGTGCATTAAACCACTTGACGGACCATCTCGACAAACTACACCATCACTAAACTTAAAACACTCTTTTACATTGCTAAAGCAGTTTTCAAACCGAGTTTTTCGACCAAACAAGTTGATACACTTTCGTCGTTTTCTCGTCTCAAGCCTAGCATGTAAGTATGAGGGTGTAAAAATCCTCTTCTATCAATTTTTTCATTTGTTTTATGACTACAACATGCTAAAACATGCATAACATGATTCAAATATGGGTTAAATGAGCCAAAACCGGATTTTAGGCGAGATAGGGGCTGCTTGTATAGCAGACAGGCCCGCGCCTAAACCCCCTCTCAAGCTTTAATCCAGCCGTGTTTGGTCTCATTTTCCTCTTCAATTCATTTCTTATTTGTAATCGGTTTTTACCATTTCAAATATTTCAAATCATTTTTGTGATAAACTTTTAACCATAAAACATTTTTCACCCTTGGTTCCTAATACCATGACGGTTTAATCCGTGTTTCGGTGATAATATTTGGTTAATTACATTTTAAAAGGTATTTTAAAACCTTTTTATTTAATTTCTTTACATTTTCAAAACAAAAGCATTAGTCATAAATACAAAATCATCCTTGGTTCTTCATACCATGTCGGATTTCAACCGGAGTACGATGATGAACATTGACTAATTAAAAACAAATGAACTTAGAACAATTAGTTCATAATCATTTTCAAAACTATTCATGTCAAGCTTGCAAAATCGAACCCGACATCGAATATCATCAATACAATGATGATTATTCAAGTTCCATTCTTCACATCAACACAAAAGCAGTCTAAACGACCTTTAACACCCTCTTTTCAAACCATTTTACAAACCTTTTAATGTCCAGAAGACGTCCCTTCAATCGTCTGTTGACCCGCGCCTAAACATGCCACTTATTTTCCAATTTTAAAACCAGGACAGGCTTGTTTGCATCGCCCATTGGCTCGCGCCTATATAGGCTGCCTAATGCAGACCCTGATTCCTTCCAGCATTCGTCTAGGATGATCTCGACTTCGGTTAACCCGAATACAGAACGGATCAGATGAAAAATCCGCTCTTTTACATGATATTTGCAAAACGCCTTACTAAGACAAACAGATCACGTTATGCACCATAAACCTAACTCGGTAAATGGATGTTTAATTTCTGCCTTGCATGCAAATCAACATTAAATCTGTTTTAGCAGGGATTTTACTGAACAGAAACGTCCTGCAAGGAAAGTTTAGAAGGGGTGATCTAACTCAATTGATTTGCCTGACTAATATTGCTAAGTAAATAAATAAATAAAAGTAAAGACACAAAAGATTTTATACGTGGAAAAACCCTGGGAATAAGGGAAAAAACCACGGGCACCAAGCCAGGAGAGATTATTACTATGATTTTAGGTAACCTGACAGGGAATTTATATGTCAGACGTGACAGGCTAAGGATATTACTTAATTAAATGTTGAATACAAGAATGAGAGTAGTAATGCGAGTATGCCAGTGAGTGTCCCTTTATTTTGTCTTCTCTTCTATTTATAATAGCTTTAGAAGTGGTCTCCTCAAGTCTGTTTAGGGTTTCCTGGTAAATAGGACTCGTGCCCTATTTACCCGGAAGTAGTTGATTGACTTGTTCTTCATTTCAGCCATTACTTTTGATCCTTTCTTCTATTTTCTTCCTTTGAATAGGTCTTCCTTGTTTATAGGGACCTTGTTTATATGGCCTGATCGTGTCTTTCTTGTCACCTGTCCAGCTTTGATGGTGTTACTCATGTGCCTGACGTAGTTTCCTTTCAGGCCAGGCCTAGTAGTTGATTGTCCTGTGCTTTGACAGGGCAGTCGTATACCTATAAAAAATAACCAACAGGCTCTAACTAATATAGCTAGGGAAGTCGGATCGATCTCCACAGGGAGATGGGAAAATGTCAACATTGTCTAAGTTCGTCACGGTAACCGATTTGGGGGGTTTTAATCGAGTTGTTCTAAACAAATGAGAATGAGAAAGAGAAAAAGGTAGGAGAATAAAGATTAAGGAGACAAGGAAAAAGCAGCTAAGACAGTCGGTTCACCATGATCATTCAGTCAAGCAATCTAGGTCTCAGGTCAATGCAAGTATGGTCAAAGGGGCAGTGAATATCTCCTTCCGGTCTCAATTCGCCCTAAAGCACAAATAGCTTAGCTTCCGCCCTCACCACGGTGCCCTAATGTTCGCTACGAGTCTCACCCTTTCCAACCTTCTGGTCCAGGTTAAGGTTTACTATGATTTAAATGTCTAATTACGTCGACTCAATTAGACAGATACATTTAAGTGCAGCGATTAACAACAAGGACTACACAAGCATTAACCTAATAATTCAATTACTCTTCCTTTATAATCATGGATTCCCTAGCCTTAGCAAAAGGGAATTAGCAACACATTACTATCAAATCAACAACGATAATATATAGATAATGGAAATTAAACATGTTAATAATGAAAACAGGGGGATCGAATAAGGCAATAATAAAAGCAATAAAAGAAAAGGAGAATTCAATAAGCAATTACGATTAAGAAATAAAGGGAGTAATAATACCGATTACAATTCCAAATCCGAGTAGAAAAGAGTAGTAGAAGAGTAAAGTGAAAGAAGCAGTGGAAAAAGATGAAGTAGCAGTGAATGAGGAAGAGTTACGCAGTCTACTCCTTTTTGTAGCACATGAAATTCTCCCCCTTAAACCTAATCCAAAGCTTAATTAGAAAAGCCCATACGAAAATAGACGGAAAAATACAAATATAAAGCAAACCACTCGATCGAGTGGAACTAAACCGCTCGATCGAGTAATTAAGCAGCAATCCCTTCGATCGAGTGGAAATAAACCACTCGATCGAGTAACTCCTTGTAATGCCTTCTCGATCGAGTAGATATTGAAGGAAATGTAGATCTATATACATACTAACATACTCATATATGTTAAAAATTAATTTGTCATCAAATTAATAAAGGTCTTATGCATGCAAACTAATAAACAAAATAAGGAAGAAAAATAATTTTCTCACCATAAAATCGGATTCATGGGCACAAGTGAGTTCACCTACTCACTTGTTCTTGAGCTCTCCAAATGGAAGAACAAGGATTCAAGTATAGAATCCCTCCCAAAAGCATATACCCAAGGAATACATCTTAAAAACCAATATTATTTAGATCTAGTAATAATATTAGTTTTACAATAAAATTGACACAAAATAAATTGTATTTTTGCTCTTGATAATTTCGGTCAAGAGGGAGTAATGAGCTTATTTCTCTAGAATTATCATAAATTATAGAGAGTTTTTGATGAATTTTCTTACACTAGAAAATTAGATAGGAAGAATGAATAATCATCTAAGAGAAAAGCTCTTCTCTCTTTTCTTGTGGAGTGGCCGAAAAATTTGGCTTGGGTAGGATGCCCAATACCTTTTCTTTTTGCTCTTCTCAAAAGCTTAGGTTTGCATGCCTACTTATTAGCTTTTATCATTGTGTTTATACTTAAACAATTAACACAATTTCCACTAACTCCCTCCATTTATTTCGGTACACTCACATAAAATGGATGAGTCCATTTTATTTGTGATTTTGTCAATATGTCACACGTGACACATTTCATGGCATCTTATTTATAAAATGTATTTTTAACCATTAAAAATCAACATATTAATAAAATATGTCACTTATAACAATTATCATTGTAATTCATAATTACTTGTACCAAAAGTGTTTTCCGAATTATAAATTATAACATTCTGTTATTTATAATTTATTCATTCCGTTTCAATTGTTTCTGTAAACAATAATTTCATCTAAGTAATAAAATAATTCGATTACTTAGATCGTGTCTCATTTAATCATATTTACAATAAGACACGTAAATTATACTCATAAAATCATCCGTCAATTTTAAGCAATTTAATTAACTCGTATCGGTATACGATTAATTAAATAATCAATTAAGAGTATTTCCCTATAGGTATGACCTAAGGGGATCAACTGATCACCACCGTCGCACGACAGTAATGTCAAACTCTAGTCAGCCAATCATTACCGATATGTGTGGACCAGTTGACTGTAAAATATTACATCCCACATGTATTCTTAAAATGAGATTTAATAATGATATTTAAATCATGTGATCGCACTATTGTTGAGGACACATTTCCCAACAATCTCCCACTTGTCCTCGACAAGTGTGCGTCACCAATTCTCTTGTCCTATTACTATCTCCCACTCAATGCAAGGTGTCTTTCAGGTCGTACTTGCAAGTGATCATATCGAGAGTGGTTTCCTCGATCTGGAGAATAACTGTTTGACCGGATTTATCTATCATAGATACCTTCCGAGCGTGGCCACGCATTTCCAGTTCATTACTCCTCGAGTGGCCCTGAGATATTGTTATAACCCTGACAAGGGGGTGGACAATTCCTATCGCACTCATTCCCTTCGACTAGCCATAGCCATCATAACCCAAAATATGCCCATTTGACCCCATTTACGAAGGTCGTAGTAACACAAATCAAAGTTAATCTGAAACTATGCCATCTTAGGTGAATAGTCTTTAGTCAAAAGAATTGACTCATTAGAATACTATAGTAGCTCTCGCCACGACAAGGCTATATAAATTGCCAGAACTCTATAAGCGGTCATAAGGCCCGACAAAGTGTTCCTAACAGTCTGCCTATGTGATCGACTAGTCATCTTACATGACTGTATGGCACTTGAACTTGCCATCAATCGCATCATACTCTAGTCACTTCGAGACGTCACCTCATACAAGTGACTATGGGCGAATACAATGCTAATCCGTGTTCACTTTAACGGGGTTCAATTGTCTCCACAACCCGTTTGGATGTAACAAAGTATAATAAAAGAGTTTTAAAGTAAAACTCGAACGACAAATGCGATTATCACATATGAATAGTCAATGCCTGATTACTATTCATGTTCTATAATCTAATTTGATCTTGTACGTAGTTGTTCATTTCAATTCAATTGAAATGACATGACTCATCATGTTTAGCCTTTGAGAAGGCTTTGGTTAGTAGGTTTTATCAATTTCTTGTACCTTACTCAACCTTACTACATACTCGTTTTCCTTTGTGATGTATACACTTGCATTACAAAACTTTCTGAGTACGTGTCAAGATCCAATCAAGACATAGTCCCTCTAGCCTTAGAATAGCTCCCACTGTTTTCATAGTGTGCGGGACTCATCCTTCTTGCACATCTCATGATTGCAAGTGTACTCAATTTCCGTTATAAATATCTCTCATTGTTCTTTATTGCCTAGAACGATTCTAGAAAATCTACTTCTTAATTAACATTGCCACAATGGTATCTTAACCATCCTAATGTGTTTTGATTATGGTTTTGTCGGAAACCATGCGCAATCTCAATTGTCAATTGTCACTTGTGTAACACCCTTACACAAAATTGCATCATAAACACTTTGCTTTACTTCCTTAATGCTTCTGCAAGCACTTAAGGGTAATCTTTATAGCTTGCTTGGTAAAGATTACTTAAATTCGATTTTGAAAACAATTCATCATACTCAAAGCATATGAAGTGTTATACATCATTTCTTTTTAATTGATCCTAAGCGGAAGCAAATGGAATCAATCAAATATGTTCAATTTAATTGAACTAGTCATGAATCTTATCAACATAAGACTTCTTATTGACACTAAAATCATGTGGATTTATCTTCATAAATCCGTATATTAAAGATGTATCATAATACTCCAAAAGTCTTAAATCGTTCTCAATGATCAATATGTCATCCACATATCGGACTAATTAAAAAAAATTTCGTAACTCCCACTAAACTCCATGTATAAACACAACTTCTCGACTTATCGAGAAATGTTTTTTCACATGATCAAAATGTTGATTCCAACTCATTGATGTCCTACTTAAGATCCTCTCTTAAGTTTCACATTATCTTAGGATTGCAAGAATCTATAAAACTTATGACATGTATTGAATACATTCCTTCTATTGAAGAAGTGGGTTTTAGATTCACTTGTTGTGTATTTCATAACCTCATAATGAAACACAATCCCTAAGAAGATCCAAATAGACTTAAGCATTTCAATTAGTGCAAATCCCTTTGTAACTAATCTTGCTATGAAATATCTCTTTATTAGTGCAAAACCCTTTGTCACTAATCAAGCCTTTTATTTTGGATTTTCATTTCATGGCTCTAAGCCTTGTGTTGAGTTGTGACTTAAACACTCTTATGTAAGTCCTTTGTCGATTACTTTCCAGAAGTAATCAACGTGAATCAAACAATTTGTTTTGTAAGTTATAAGCTCTTTACTTTCTTAAAAGTAGCATGAATTCATCATTTTTAACAAGTGACGAATTTAACCTCCTAGGTTTTGAAGAAACAACGTCTTACACAAAACGTCTCATGTAGCCAAGAAAGACCAGTTTCTTGCGACATAATATTCTTTGTGGCATTCTTTGTGGCTCTTGAATAATTTCTCCCACTCTTTCTTCTAAAAATAAACTTGTATTTTAGAAAGACAGCTTCACGAGCCGCAAACCCGTCGTACTCGTGATAATTGAAGAGGAAAAATGAGCATTTGTTTCTTGTGAAAAACTTACAACCATGGTACGTTTACCATTTCATATCTCATATGATTCGATTTAGTGGAGAAATAATTTAGACAAAGATGATAAAATCCCCAAAAGGATCAAGTAACTCAAAGTAACTTGATCGAAGTCCAAACCTTATCGAATAGCGTTTGAATTCTTATCCAATCATACATTATCCCATAATGTATGTTAAGAGAGATTAATTTGTGATACTATATCACAATTCATTTGGCTTATATCAAAGTCTTCACTTTGATAATCCCATCACGACTAAATCGTGATTCCTTGAATTCTTTGAAATTCTTCAAAGATTTCTCTATTTACCTTATTAAGTGAACATATTAGTGTCAACTTAAATCGTTGGTAAAAGATAATGATCAACCTATTTTGGATTGATGATTTACAACCTCGATCTCCTTTTCAACCAAAAGGCACGAGACATCTTGCTTTGAATACAAGATACGCATAAACCATTAACAATCTAATGGTTTCAAGAGTACTTGATAACTCTTTGCGTTCATCATTCCAAAATTTAAGGTTTAATCTTGGGTTACCAGTTTAAATCTTACATCATCTACATGATATATCATTCTAGTTTGGTTTAGAATATAATCACCTTGATAATGGGCTAGCCATACATCAAATCGTGGTGTATAGGGTCACAAAAGTGAAAACCTCTTTTGTATCTTAACAAGTTTATATTCTTATTTAGAGTTTATGCACTTAATAGTCACAATTAAGTACAACTTTAAATCCAAAAACTAGATTGAGTACACAATTACTCTATCTCTCAACATTATTGTTGCTAGTCGTCATATTCTAATCATCTTATGTGTCGAATACAATGATGAAAACCTCCACTGGTTTCTAATATTGACGAAGTGGCACTAGCAAAATTTATGTTTAATCAAATAAACACTTTTAAAGAAGAAGGTCCCATTAGATGTCCCACAACTAACTTGCTGATTCTTCAATTATTTGGGGTAGTTTCCTTTCTCGTGTCCAACATGTAAGACAATGGAAACTTTATCGGTTGGGATTGATAGGTTTAGTATCGTCATTCTCAACAACTTTACCTTTAACATTACCTTGTATCAATTCCATTATAATCTTTACTTCTTGAACCTCGTCCTCATCTTAACGGTTTAAGAGAATGCTCCCACTTATTTCAATGAGTCTTTGCATTGAGAAGCAAAATTGAATTCATGAAGATTACTCTTCATTTGTTCGTTTTAGTCTTAAAACTTTCGTTGAAGTGGTTGCGTTATTTTGGTCAATTATGAATTCCAACAAATCTAATTACCAAAACAATTTATCATTTCAAGGTACTTAATTCAATTAAGTATATGAAACATAACAATCCATTGTAAGTAGATGTGTTAGTCAAGAATCAAAAACCTGTTTGATAATGAATAACCTTTATCTATACTCTTTACAAGAGATCCTTAGCAATGGTTCACTTGAGGTTTTAGAAGCAAATTCATATTTGTCTTTAGTTACGATGTTTTAATGGAGATTTGAATCAAAAACGAAATGATATCGTATATGAATTGTGGCAAAGAAATAGAACAATATAAAAACGGAATAGTGGAAAACTTTAACATTTATCGTTTTATTAATACTTGTAAATAACAAGTAAAGCATTTACATAGTGACCTCTACCCAACTATGATAAATGATTCCAAGACCCAAATTCATATTGACTTAGGCACGGGGTAGCCGATGCAACCTTTATCAATATAACTCGGTGGATTAACCTTTTAATCGATTCTACTTTTAGAATTATTAGTCGATAAAATTACTCTAATGTTTATCTATAGCCCAAAACACATCAACAAGGGCACGGGGTAGCCGATGCAACCCTTATCAATAACTTTTGTTGAGTTCAATCCAAATTTTGAATAAATGTGTCCATTATCCAAACCCACATCAACTTGGGCACGGGGTAGCCGATGCAACCCTCATCAACATGAATTCGGTGGATAGACATTTATCACCCACTTCCCCTACGTAACAAGGTTTGTACCCCGGGGTAGCCGAGTGCACTCCCTCGCGAAATAGGTTTTCATGGTTTCTACTATTTGGTAAGGCTATGTCTCAATTGTTTGTTTTAGCGAGAGGTCATGTCAATTTATTATCTATCACGTTTTAAGTGAACTAAAGCGGTGAACTACGATAATTCGAATTGACACGGTCGATAAACTCGATAAAATAAGGATGCATGTTTTAGTTATGGCGATTTAGCGATGCATGTGACATAAAATAAAATGCAAGCATAAAATAAATAAATCCTAGTATGGCCTTTCCTAAAATAGAAAAACTATTTAACTATTAAATATTCGGAAACCAACTCCATTGGTCCCTTGAACTTCGGTTGTGGCACGCATCTCGAGGTAACACCGTCTTTATGTATCGCCATTCTTGAAGAAATCCGTCTTTGGGAACTCCGGAATGAATAAAATTACATAATAAATTACATAATTTCCTATTATACATTTGTAACTAAAATAAAAATAAATCTATTAAATTACAAAACGGTGATACGAGATCACAATAAAAATTACAACCGAATCGATATTCCCATACATTTCGGGAAATACCAATTAAAATCTAAGGCCATACTAAGTAAAATTACATAATTCAAAATTACATGAATTAAAGTTATGACAATCATAAAGAAAATGCAGCATTATAATATGTATGAACATGCTCAATTTTATGCTAAATCGCCTTTAATTAGCCAATATCGTATATTACTCGGTTTTAACGGATTTGCGTGATTTCAACATTTTACAATCACAAAAATTACATAAATTCATATTTATGCATAAGTTAATTACCCTAACCTCTTAGGACTCAAAATTTAGTCTTCACTAATAATTTGACCATAATTAACTCATATTTACAAAATTGTTCATTAAAGGACTAAAGATTACAAAAATAAGCTATAAACTTCAAATAAATCACAAAAATTTCAAATAAATTCAAAATTTGAAATTTAAATTCATGAACATTCTGGAAAAATACCATGACACTCATAATGTTCAAAATCTTAGGTTAAAAATTTCAAATTTTCCTTAAAACAATGTTGCGGTTTATCGATTTATAATAAAATAATCATAAAACATAGAAAAATTATTTTCACTAACTTTTCAATTTTAGATCTGAAAAAGATAATAATATGCAACATTAGACGTTTTTCCTAAGTCATAGATTATGTTTTATTAATTTTCCACTAATAATGTCACTATTTATGCTATTTTTCTTCAAAAATCCATAAATCATGCAAAAAGACTTCTTTATATCCAATTATTTTACACACATCTTGTAAAATTGCATGTGACAACATATTAATTTTATATGACCAGATTCGAAATTTAACTCATATTAACCTATTTTTCACCTAAATCCGAATTTAATAATGAAAAATTCATTTTTCGAGCATATTAAGTCCAAAAATTATGAAAATTTACAGGTTATCTCAAAATAATATATGTGACAACATATCCAAAAATTACTGGAAAATTCGAAGTATAGCTAATTTTAGACCAAAAATGACATTTTTACTCATAAAATCATATTTAAATGCCATTATTGTAAAATAAGAACAATAAAAATCCGTAAAATTAACCAAAATATCCTAAAACATTTTAGGACCAGAAATTTTAACATGCATGGATTAATTTCGTGATATATCATAATAACACAAAATTTACAAGTTTTATTTGTTATTCTTGTAACTCGGAAAAACTTTTAACCGATTTGCATGCAAACAACCGTGGCTCTTGATACCGATTGAAGGAAATGTAGATCTATATACATACTAACATACTCATATATGTTAAAAATTAATTTGTCATCAAATTAATAAAGGTCTTATGCATGCAAACTAATAAACAAAATAAGGAAGAAAAATAATTTTCTCACCATAAAATCGGTTTCATGGACACAAGTGAGTTCACCTACTCACTTGTTCTTGAGCTCTCCAAATGGAAGAACAAGGATTCAAGTATAGAATCCCTCCCAAAAGCATATACCCAAGGAATACATCTTAAAAACCAATATTATTTAGATCTAGTAATAATATTAGTTTTACAATAAAATTGACACAAAATAAATTGTATTTTTGCTCTTGATAATTTCGGTCAAGAGGGAGTAATGAGCTTATTTCTCTAGAATTATCATAAATTATAGAGAGTTTTTGATGAATTTTCTTACACTAGAAAATTAGATAGGAAGAATGAATAATCATCTAAGAGAAAAGCTCTTCTCTCTTTTCTTGTGGAGTGGCCGAAAAATTTGGCTTGGGTAGGATGCCCAATACCTTTTCTTTTTGCTCTTCTCAAAAGCTTAGGTTTGCATGCCTACTTATTAGCTTTTATCATTGTGTTTATACTTAAACAATTAACACAATTTCCACTAACTCCCTCCATTTATTTCGGTACACTCACATAAAATGGATGAGTCCATTTTATTTGTGATTTTGTCAATATGTCACACGTGACACATTTCATGGCATCTTATTTATAAAATGTATTTTTAACCATTAAAAATCAACATATTAATAAAATATGTCACTTATAAAAATTATCATTGTAATTCATAATTACTTGTACCAAAAGTGTTTTCCGAATTATAAATTACAACATTCTGTTATTTATAATTTATTCATTCCGTTTCAATTGCTTCTGTAAACAATAATTTCATCTAAGTAATAAAACAATTCGATTACTTAGATCGTGTCTCATTTAATCATATTTACAATAAGACACGTAAATTATACTCATAAAATCATCCGTCAATTTTAAGCAATTTAATTAACTCGTATCGGTATACGATTAATTAAATCATCAATTAAGAGTATTTCCCTATAGGTATGACCTAAGGGGATCAACTGATCACCACCGTCGCACGACAGTAATGTCAAACTCTAGTCAGCCAATCATTACCGATATGTGTGGACCAGTTGACTGTAAAATATTACATCCCACATGTATTCTTAAAATGAGATTTAATAATGATATTTAAATCATGTGATCGCACTATTGTTGAGGACACATTTCCCAACAGATATGTTACTCGATCGTGTAATCTTCGTGATATAAAGCATTCGATCGACTGGAAAAGTAGTCGAACGAGCTATTTTGGCACGTTTAGGCAATAAGACACCTTCCGAAACCAGCTCACGCGTCCTCAAAGTGATAGACTCCAAGCTCCGATTCCTTGTTCTCTATAAATGCATGCAGATGGAATGAGTTTAGGCTCGATTTATCTTCTCTTCGGTCTATTCCTGCAATTTACACAAAACGAACCAAAGTAGACTATTCAGGGGTATTTGTAGCTAGATGCCACGTAAAATAGTATAGAAATGCGTGTAAAAAGGAGGTAAAAATCTTATATAAAATACACGCATCAAATCTCCTCAAACCAAACCTTTGCTTGTCCCCAAGCAAACTATGAATGCTACTAAGAAAAAACAGTGGAACGGGACCAACGCATCAGCTACAAATCATCCACCAAAACCAATTTAATGCAACAACTAACAAAGTGGCAAATGATAAGTGCAACCGAGTTAAATCAATGTTTCAAACTTACTGAACCGTCGACCTTGCAAGACTCAAAGATATCGGACTCTCACGGGTCTCTCATTACTCAAATTCAGGCACCAGGTGAGTATATACGTCAAAGATAGAATGAAGTAAAGACACTCACCTAACTCGGCCTATAAGAACATGCATGCAGTTAACATGAATAAAGTCTCTACAACCGTACATACGCATTCCAACCATACCTATGACCAAGACACATGCCGAGGACTTATATTTGGGTAAGTGAGGTAATGGGTAAGAAGGGGCTAAGATGAATTTGGATATGTTGAGTTAGTAGCCAAACTAGCAGCACGGATCCAAACTATGAAACTGCATCCCAACTTCATACTCAATATAATAATACAGAACGGTACAAATTCAATGCACACAACTCACAATACACCATAAACTTGTCAACTCCCCATAAAATATAAATAGGCCATGGGATTGAAAATCATCCATACAATTTTTTCGTCTTTCGCATATGATTTTTCTTTCTTTCAACTCTTCTTTCATATTTCCAATTTTTTTTCTTTTCATTCTTTTTTTTATTTTTCATTCATTTTCTTTCAGCATTTCCTTCTTTTCATTCTCTTCGATTCTTCCACCAATTTCTGAAATCAGATATATAACCAGACTGCAGTGAAGCATTCCAAACAGCTACTCATCACTAGCTTGGCTAGGGTAGGAAAGATTATAGTTTGCAGCTAGTAGGACAAAAAGGGCAATTTGGCTATGTGAGGCTCATGGGTAGAATTAAATAAAGGGAACTGCCTCTCCTAACATGTGTCACCATCCACAGATCGAATGCATACAGGTATTAAGAAGACTAGACTCATGCTTATGCAAATTAATGTTACATGCTTTACAGAGAGTACTACTCACATCCTAAATGAAACCGGTCATGAATGTCACCAGTTTTTACAGCTCTAACCTCAGAATGTAATGTAGCTTGCCAATATATGAGTCAAGTCTATTCGTTCAGATAAAAGAGAAACAAAAACTCGTAGATCATGCACATTATCATGCCAACTAAATGTCAAGAATATGCAAGGCAGAGGTAAGGATTCAATGTAGCGTCAAAGTTCAAACGTTCCGACTGAAATTAAACGTGAAAATTTTTGAAAATTTTGTGAATTTTTAAATTTAAGAACGATAATGCATGCGGAAGTAAATAAACGTGCAAACAGAAATGCAAGAAAACATGCAGACATAGATATGGATGCATACCTCCCCAAACCAAATCGTACAATGCCCTCATTGTACCAAAAATAGGGAAAGAAATGCAAACTAAGGAGAAAAGGATAAGTGGAGTCGGAAAACTTACAAAACGTCATGAAGAGGGACCTCCCCAAACCGACCATGAATATGGGAGGTCAAAGGAAACCTAGCAGTAGCTCAACAGACGAAAAGAAGTAGTTGGAAGACAAAACAACTCGATCGAGTAGCTTGGAACAGCTCGATCGAGTGAATTGGTGTCAAAAGGGCTCGATCGAGTGAAATTATTACTCGATCGAGTGTGCGTGAATTTGCAGCTTGTCGATTGAGTACATATATTACTCGATCGAGTGATTCTCAACTCAAATGTTCTCAATCGAGTAGAAAAACTACTCGATCGAGTAAATTGCACCTGGAAAACACGAGTAAAGAGCAAGGGAAATACAAAGGGTGTATAAAACAGCGTTTAAAGTTCAACAAAAAGCTAAATGTGAAGGAAAAAGTTCAATAAAAGTACAACAAAACAGTCCGTGTTGCCTCCCGGAGAGCGCAGGTTTAAGAGGTCCCGCACGACCTCTTCTGGCATCAATTAATTGGCGCGTCAAGCTCGTCGAAGTACAGGACTTCAACACGATTTTCTGCTTCATTTGCCTCGGTATAATGCTTCACATACTGCCCATTCACCTTGAACCGATTTTCCTCGGGGCTTTCTAGTTCAACGGATCCAAATTTAGTAACAGTTGTCACTGTATAAGGACCACTCCACCTGGACTTCAGCTTGCTGGTAAATAATCGCAGTTGGGCATTAAACAGCAACACCTTTTGCCCAACATGAAATTCCCGAGGTAGAATTATTTTGTCATGCCATCTCTTCGTCTTTTCCTTGTAAATGCGTGAGCTATCATAGGCATTGAGCCTAAACTCTTCCAATTCATCTAGCTGCAAAAGACGATTCTGACCACACAACTTAGGATCAAAGTTAAGCTCACGAATTGCCCACCAAGCCTTACATTCCAACTCAACAGATAAATGACATGATTTCCCATAAACTAACCGATAAGGTGATGCACCAATCGGTGTCTTAAAGGCAGTTCTGTAGGCCCATAATGTGTCTTCCAATTTAAGACTCCAGTCCTTCCGTGATTTAGAAACTACTTTAGACAAGATCTCTTTAAGCTCGCGATTAAAGACCTACCCTTGACCACTAGTTTGGGGATGATACCTCAAACCACGCCGGTGTTGAACACCAACTTTAGACAGAATGGAAGTTAGTTTCTTTTCTTTAAAGTGCATTCCTCCATCACTAATGACAACCCTAGGGAAACCAAATCGGGGAAATAAGACCTTGTTAAACATTTTTATCACGGTCATGGCATCACAATGAGGTGAGGCAATTGCCTTAACCCACTTCGACACATAATCTACAGCTACTAAAATGTACCTGTTACCTTTACTAGACGGGAACGGTCCTTGGAAATCAATGCCCCATACATCGAAAACCTCAATCTCTAAGATACCATTTTGTGGTATCTCATGTCTCTTTGAAATTCTCTCTGATCGTTGGTAGGCATCACAAGCTGAAACAAAAGACTTAGCATCAGCAAACAAAGAAGGCCAGTAAAAACCAGACTGAAGTACCTTAGCCACGGTGCGCGATGGACCGTGGTGACCACCATAGGAAGAGGAGTGACAGCCTTCCAGGACCACTTTGGTCTCCCACTGCGGAATACACCGTCTGTAGAGACGGTCTGCACATTCCTTAAACAAATAAGGATCATCCCAAAAATACTGCTTAGCAATATACAGAAAATGCTTCCTCTGCTAATGAGAAAGGTCAGGCGGCAGCTTGCCACTGACATCGTAATTAGCTATATCTGCATACCAAGGCTCTTGGTTAACAATAGACGATAATATATAAAATAAAGAATCATCAGGAAAAGACTCATCAATAGGTAAAGAATCATCCCCTTCTTGTCGCGACAGATGATCAGCAACAACGTTCTTAGCTCCTTTCTTATCTTTAATCTGCAAGTCAAACTCCTGAAGAAGGAGTATCCATATCAATAGCCGTGGTTTAGCCTCCTTCTTAGCAAGGAGATGCCTCAAAGCTGCATGGTCGGTAAAAACAGTAACTTCTGACCCAATCAAATAAGAACGAAATTTTTCTAAGGCATAAACTACAGCTAGCAGCTCCTTTTCAGTGGTGATGTACTTCACTTGAGCCTCATCCAGAGTTCGGCTCGCATAGTATATTGCATTTAAAGCTTTGTCTTTCCGTTGGACTAGCACCGCTCCTAGTGCATAATCACTGGCATCACACATTATCTCAAATGGCAGATCCCAGTCGGGAGGCTGTATGATCGGCGCAGAGACCAAAGCCTGCTTTAACTTGTTAAAAGCAGAAAGACACTCGTCAGTAAATACAAAAGGGGCATCCTTAAGTAGCAGCTGTGTAAGTGGTTTAGAAATTTTTGAGAAATCCTTGATAAACCGGCGATAAAAGCCGGCGTGACCAAGGAAACTCCTCACTCCCTTAACATTAACAGGAGGAGGTAATTGCTGAATCACTTCCACTTTTGCTTTATCAACTTCTATTCCCCTATCAGAAACTAAGTGCCCTAAGACAACTCCCTCGTTGACCATGAAATGGCACTTCTCCCAGTTAAGAACGAGATTAACCTCAATGCAGCGCTGCAACACTTTATCAACGTTAGACAGACAGTTAGAAAAATCACTTCCATAAACACTGAAATCGTCCATGAAAACTTCCATAATAGACTCTGGAAATATCCCCATCATGCACCTTTGAAAGGTAGTAGGGGTATTACATAAACCAAAAGGCATCCTGCGATAAGCAAACACGCCCTGAGGACAAGTAAAAGTAGCCTTAGCTTGATCATCTAGGTGAATAGGGATCTGAAAGAACCCTGAATACCCGTCTAGATAGCAGAAAAACTTATGAGAAGCTAACCTTTCTACCATTTGATCAATAAAAGGAAGGGGAAAGTGATATTTCTTGGTGGCGGCATTCAGCTGTCTGTAGTCTATACACATCCACCATCCAGTCACTACTCTAGTAGGTATTAATTCATTTTTGTCTTTCGTAACCACGGTGGTCCCTCCTTTCTTAGGGACTACCTGCACTGGACTCACCCACTTAGAATGACCAACAGAATAGATAATACCTGCATCAAGCAGCTACATTACCTCAGCCATCACCACATCTTGCATCTTCTGGTTTAGCCGGTGCTAACCCTGTCTGCAAGGTTTGTGATCTTCCTCCAGCTCTATCATGTGCATATAGATATCGGGACTAATCCCCTTCATATCGTCCAAGGAATAACCCAAAGCTTTCCTGTTTTTCTTAAGTACAGCTAACAAAGAAGTCAGCTGATCATTATCAAGCTTAGAATTAACAACGACTGGATATTCCTCAGTATCATCTAAGAAAACATATTTTAGATGAGAGGGAAGAGGTTTACGCTCAGGCACCTTTACCTCAATGGAGCAAAGGGTACTGATCATCTGTTCCACTTGCTCTCCCTCAGCATCGGTGAGTTCCTGCTCCTCTAAATCATCCTTAAGCAAATCCAACATAGCATCATCGTCATCTGGGTTATCTGCACACTCATCCAAAAGCATAAGAGCTTCTAGTTGGTCCTTAGTAAAAGAACCCGCCCAGAAGTCATAAATAGACTCGTCAATAATATCGACAGAATAACATGTGTCCTCTATCATTGGCCGAGCTAAAGTGCTAGGCAGACTGAAAGTAATCGCGCCATCCCCTACTGCAAGAGTCAAACGCCCTTGTTTGACATCAATAATGGCCCCAGCTGTACAAAGGAACGGTCTTCCTAATATAATTGGGGTCCGGGTGTCCTCAGCTATGTCTAAAACAATGAAATCTACTGGTATAAAGAACTTGCCTATTTTCACAGGCACGTCCTCTAAGACACCTAAGGGTCTCCTAACAGATCTATCAGCCATCTGTAGGGTAATATTAGTCAATTTAAGACGACCCATATTCAATTTCTTGTAGATAGATAGGGCCATGACACTGACACTGACTCCTAAATCACAAAGAGCCTTATCAATAACTACATTGCCTATAACACAATTAATAGAGAAGCTACCTGGGTCCTTCATTTTAGGTGGAGCCTTATTTAAAAATAAATTACTAGACTCTTCCAAAAATGAAACGGTCTCAAATTCACTTAGCTCTTTCTTACGCGTCACAATATCTTTCATGAATTTAGCGTAAGTGGGTACCTGGGTAATAAGCTCAGTAAAAGGGACAGTTACCTGGAGGTTCTTCATAACGTCCACAAACTTACCATACTGCCGCTCGACCTTCGCGTCCTTCAGACGACTTGGGAAGGGTACCCTGGTAGCAATGAGTGGACCCGGCACTTTCTCTTTACCTTTATCGACTCGTGACGTCTTCACATTAGGGGAAGATGACACGGTAGCGGAATTGGATGTCAAAATAGGATCTCCGCTGGCTCTCGCACTCGATCGATCCCTTTCTTCACTCGATCGAGTGGTTTTATCTTGGAAATTACTCGATCGAGCTCTTGAATTTCTGGCCTACTCGATCGAGTACAATTTTCACTCGATCGAGTAACTTCATCAGCTAAACTGTTCGATCGAGTAGAATTTATTGGTCGATCGAGTTCTTCAAATTGAGGATCACTCGATTGAGTAGTATTTTTACTCGATCGATGATCTTGATGGAAAATTTCACTCGATCGAGTGCCGGGACAATATACAGCAGGGATATCGTCCACAAATTCGTCTAACTCTTCTTCCGGGGCATTATCAGCTGTCACAACCCCATCATTTGGTATTTTTGTCCCCTCATAAGCAAGGCCACTTCGGAGATTGATGGTGTTAACTGGGTCGCATGTCAGTGGATGATTAGCTTGGTCTTTCGCGAGTGTTAACTACGCGACATGTTCTCTTAACTCCACTATGACAGTTTCATTCTTGTTGCATTTCTCCCCAAACTGTCGTGTTAAGTTTAACATCAAGGACTTCAGTTCGGCAATTTCCTCGTTTGTAGAAGGGGGATCTGGCTGCAGCAGTGGCGTAGAAGGAATAGAAACATTTGTCATTTCTTCATATAATTGAGAAAAAGGAACTCCCTGCTTGTATTTCTGATAAGCAAGGACTCGCTCTATCCTCACCATACAATCAACGGCATCGTGCCCCTCCATGCCGCACCTACCGCATATCTCCACATGTTCAGTAATTGCACAAACTTGTGCATGCTCACCCATAGCCTCCGTAATCTCCACATTACCTAGACTTTTGCTAGGACTTCCCACTTCAGCTGCTACCAACTCGTTAGCTTGCCCACTTCCTCGGGGGTTTCCATATTCGGCAACATGGATGGCCATTTCCTTAATAAGTCGCCACCCTTGATCATCCTCCACGTTTTTCGTGAACCTCCCCTTAGCTACACTATCAAGGATAGCTCTATGATTTCGATATAACCCGTTGTAAAATTGGGTACATAGGAACCAGCGCTTGAAGCCGTGATGAGGCACAGAACGGACGAGCTTCTTGAACCTAGTCCAAGCCCCATCCAAGTCTTCGGTAGGCAATTGCTCAAATAAAGTAATCTGAGCTTTCAACGCATTAGTGCGATGCGGTGGAAAATATCGCCTGTAAAAGGCCAAAGCAAGAGAACTCCAGTCGGTCACACCGGCTGCTTCCCTATCTAAATCCCTCAACCATTCCCGGGCATCATCAGCTAAAGAGAAGGGAAAGAGAACTCCCTTCACTTTGTCCTATGTCACCCCAACAACAAGAGGAATGGTAGAGCAATACTCTGTAAATAGCTCTATATGCCTGCATGGATCTTCCTCAGGTACCCCCCTGAAAAGATTTCTCTCGACCAACTGTATGTAAGATGGGTGGATTCCAAAAGTTCCCGACTCAGTAGTGGGTAATAAAAAACCTTTGGGAGCGAATCCACATTAGGCTCTGAATGGCTGACTATATTCGGCATCCTGGCAGATAGAATTTACAGACTGGAACAGGTATGACCATGTTCTCTTTCTAGAACAGATATCCTGCAACTAATCAAAAACTTTGCAAAAATGAGATCAGTCTCAAGGAATAAATTCCCTGAGACGAAAGACAAACTTAAATTAAGCAACAAAATTGCGCCACCTCCCCGGCAATGGCGCTAAAATTTGACAGGGCAGTCGTATACCTATCAAAAATAACCAACAGTCTCTAACTAATATAGCTAGGGAAGTCGAGTCGATCTCCACAGGGAGATGGGAAAATGTCAACTTTGTCTAAGTTCGTCACGGTAACCGATTTGGGGGGTTTTAATCGAGTTGTTCTAAACTAATGAGAATGAGAAAGAGAAAAAGGCAGGAGA
The DNA here is from genome assembly GCF_048544455.1 of Silene latifolia. Lineage (NCBI taxonomy): Eukaryota > Viridiplantae > Streptophyta > Magnoliopsida > Caryophyllales > Caryophyllaceae > Silene > Silene latifolia. Next base: position 45,929,599 of record NC_133538.1, read on the forward strand.
ATAAAGATTAAGCAGACAAGGAAAAAGCAGCTAAGAGAGTCGGTTCACCATGATCATTCTGTCAAGCAATCTAGGTCTCAAGTCAATGCAAGTATGGTCAAAGGGGCAGTGAATATCTCCTTCCGGTCTCAATTCGCCCTAAAGCACAAATAGCTTAGCTTCCGCCCTCACCACGATGCCCTAATGTTCGCTACGAGTCTCACCCTTTCCAACCTTCCGGTCCAGGTTAAGGTTTACTATGATTTAAATGCCTAATTGCGTCGACTCAATTAGACAGATACATTTAAGTGCAACGATTAGCAACAAGGACTACACAAGCATTAACCTAATAATTCAATTACTCTTCCTTCATAATCATGGATTCCCTAGCCTTAGCAAAAGGAAATTAGCTACACATTACTATCAAATCAACAACGATAATATATAGATAAGTATTATCGAGGAAGATGGTGACTATGATGTCTTACTTTTAAAAAGTGACGAACCTACTACCTACAAGGCAACTATTTCTAGTCCTAACTCTAAATTATGGCTTGAGGCCATGCAATCGAAAATGGACTCCATGCACGAAAATCAGGTATGGGACCTGGTTGATTTGCCTGAGGATGTTTGACCTCTTCACTGTAAAAGGATTTTTAAAATCAAAATCGGCTTGGATGGACAAAAGGATGTCTACAAAGCACGATTGGTTGCAAATGGTTTCACTCAGGTTTATGGTCTTCACTATGACGAGACCTTTGCGCCAGTCGCTATCCTTAGGTCTGTTCGGATTATCTTAGCGGTTGCTGCATTTCATGACTATGAAATTTGGCAGATGGTTGTAAAAACCGCCTTCTTGAATGAGTTTCTAGCAGAGGAGGTGTAAATGACACAAACTGAAGGTTTTGTTGATCCAAACAATCCTAAGAAAGTATGCAAACTTAAGAGATCCATCTATGGTCTTAAGCAAGCATCAAGGAGTTGGAATCATTGTTTTGATCATGTGATTAAACAGAATGGCTTCGCTCGAAGTGTCTAGGAACCATGTTTATACATGAAGTTTAGTGGGACCAAAGTGGTTTTCTTAGTCTTATATGTGGATCACATATTGCTCATTGGAAACGATAAACCAATGCTTACTTATGTAAAAGAGTGGCTTGGGAAAAATTTTCAAATGAAAGACTTAGAAAAGGCACAACGCATCTTAGGTATCCAAAATGATATTAGCATTAAGTCAAAGGCTTATATAGATAAAATTCTTGATAGGTTCAAAATGACAAACTCTAAGAGAGGTCATCTACCGATGGGTCATGGGATCACTTTGAGCAAGTCACAGAGTCCTACTGAGCCAGCAGAAATTGAACACATGAAATTGATCCCTTATGCTTCCGTTGTTGGATCAATCATGTACGCTATGATGTGTAATCGTCCTGACGTCTCATCTGCTTTGAGTATGACGAGTCGTTACCAAAAGGATCCAGGTGAAAGTCACTGGATAGCCATGAAGAATATACTTAAGTACTTGAGAAGGACTAAGGATTGGTTCTTAGTGTTTGGAGGAGATACTGAGCTATGTGTTAAGGGTTACACGGACGCTAGTTTTCAAACTGATCGAGTTGATTTAAAATCTCAATCTGGCTACGTATTTATGTTGAATGGTGGTGCTACTAGCTGAAAGAGTTTCAAACAGAGTGTGATTGCAGATTCTACAACAGAAGCTGAGTATCTTGCAGTGTCAGAAGCTGCGAAGGAAGCTGTTTGAATTTGGCAGTTTTTGGAAGGGATAAGAGTAGGTCCCGCTGCCGCACATCCTATCAACATTTTCTGTGATAATAGTGGGGCTATTTTTCAAGCAAAGGAGCCCAAGTCTAGCAACAAGTCTAGACATATACTCAGGAAGTATCAGGTAATTAGGGATTTATATTAATAGAAAGGAAGTTGCGATTTGTAAGGTTGGGATCGATGATAACATTGCTGATCCTTTAACCAAGTCATTATAGCAAGCTAAGCATAATTATCATGTATTTTCAATGGGATTGAAACGTGTACCTGAATTACTGTAGATTATACGATATGTAATAAATGGATTGAGTATCATTATTTACATATATGATAATCGCATTTATCATTTGAGTTTTTCATAACTCTGTTTATTTTTAATACTTTGTTTTTCCGAGTAGGTTGTTGAGACAACGTTGAACCCTACTTAAAGTGAACAAGATTTACATTGTATTTTTGTCCCTAGTTACTTAATGAGGTGACGTCTCGGAGTGACTAGATTGTAAGTCGATTGATGGCGGGTTCGATAGCCATATGGTCATTAAAATGACTAGTCGATTACATAGGCAGACTGTTATGACACTCTGTCAGACAGTGACCATTTTTTTTTAGAGTCCTCATGTTGCTTGGTCGTGGCAAGGACTTCTGTCTATTCCTTTGAGTCGATTCTTTAGACTAGGGACTGTTTGTCTAAGTTAGTACAATTTCCGATTGGCTTTAGGTTTTTGTCCTAGGTCGCGCCGTAAAAGGAGTCCGATGGGCATCTACTGGGTCATGGTGATCTGTGATTGAACAAAGAAAATGAATCAATAGGATTTGTCCACCCTTATCAGGGTTTGAACATCTCAGGGCCACTCGAGGAGATATTGCTGAAAATTGTGGCCACGCTCGGATGAGATCTATGGTAGATTATTCGGTCAGATAGTTATTCTCCTGATTGAGGGAACCACTCACGATTTAGATCAAATTTAAGTACGACCTAAAAGACGCTTTGCATTGAGTGGGAGATAAAACAGACAAGAGAATCGGTAACGCACAACTTGTTTCGTACAAGTGGGAGATTGTTGGAGTAGGTGTCCTCCACAATAATGCGCTTACTTAATAAATCTCATTAATGGAATATTTTTGGGATGTATCTATAAATATACTCGTCTGTTGATCAACGTATATCTGTAACGCACAGCTGACTAGAGTTAGACGTTACTGTCGTTTGACGGTGGAGTTCAACTGATCCCTTTCGGTCACACCTATAGAATGATGCCCAAATAGAAAAATTAATTATTTATATGGGATACAATTTAATTAGTCCCTTGTATAAAATTGACTTTTATTTAGTCAAGTGAATTTATTATTTGATGACGAGTTGCGAACTCGGGCCAAGGAATTTATTATTCAATTACATGATAATTGATTAATAAATGTTATACGGAATTTGGTAATTAATAGTTAATTTACTAAATTATTACGGTATGTGTGTATATTGTGAGGCAGAGGTAATTAGCTAATAAAGTTTACAAGAAGTTGTAAAATTAGTTAAGAGGATTTTATAAGGCTCATTTTATATTGATAAGATGGTGAAATGTCACTTAAAAGGTAAGTGTACATTAGTCACAAGTTTGTTTTATTTAAATGTTAAATAATCAAATTAATATTTAATTATATAATATAATTAAATATAGGTCTTATAAGCATTTGTGGACAAATATTAAAAGTCGAAATAAGACCCAAATAGGATCCAAATGCACCGAAAATTCCATGTGTAATACACATGTAATTTTTTGCCTAAAATATGCCTAACTAGATGATGTCATTTGATTACATCATACACCTCTCTTATGCTTATATATACCCCACTACTCACACAATAAATAGGTGAATAGAAAAAAAAAATCCTAAAAGAAGGACCATAGTGGCCGGTCATCACAAGGAGAAAAGAAATCCAAATTTTCTTTATCTTTTCCATCTAAATTTTGATCAATTGTTGATCAAATAACATAAAAATAAATTCACCAAATATATTATACATCTAGAATTATTAAGTAGTAATAATATTACATAATATTCAAGGGATTCTTAGTAGTAATACTTGTCATTTTATGCTAAGAGTTTGGGCAAATTTTGGGTGTATCTTAAAGGAGGTGCTCTAAGTTGGGTACTAGGAAGATCATCCATTATTTAACTAAGCTCAAGAACAACAAAGGAAGGAGTCTTTTGTTGTGCCCTTATATTTCTATTTTATCACCAATGTAAGGAACACATCTTATATCTTACTAATTTTAGCATCTAGTATGCATGCATGTTATTAAAACCACCTTAAATTAAATTAATTAGTAATTTAAATATAATTAGAGGAGTCTAATTAGGGTCTTAAACTAACAGGCCGAGTAGAGGAGGTACTCGACCGAGTGGGGCGTACTAGACTGAGTACGTAAGGTACTCGACCGAGTATGCGTTATGTGTATTTATGATCAGCTACTGGAGTCAGAGTACTCGACCGAGTAGTCATCATACTCGACCGAGTAGCTCGTACTCGATCGAGTACCTCTTTGGATTATGTGATATTTGTTTTGAGTCGTAGGCTATATGCTTACGTTTGTCTTGGTTATATCAGCTCAAAATGCCGCAAATGAGATTAGCCGCTTACCTATAGGCTTCGGAGATGAGCCTTGATGAGGTGGCTAGGATGATTGAGCATCAAGAAGCGCTCATGGAGGCACTCAAAAATATGGCGAAAGGGGAAGAGAAACCGATGGATGCATCCCGTATGCGCACCACCGTTTCTCGCGTTAACCCTAATACTTATGAGGGCACCGGTGAGACTAAACTGCTTGACAACTGGCACCGGGAGATGGAGAGTGTGTTGGTGGTGGTTCATTTTCCGACGGAGATTATGGTAGAACATGCTGCGTTCTATCTAAGGGATGAGGCTGGGGTATGGTGGCACAATGAGAGGAAAGGAGCTCGAGCATACTATAGGAATCTGGGACAACCTGTGATTCCTTAGGCAGAATTCAAGAGGGCGATGAGGGATCACTTCGTTTCGGAGCACATCCGTTCAAAGATAAGGGCTGAGTTCGATTCCTTTACTATTGTAGACACCTCAAAATATCTACTAGCCTATGGGTACCCGATGATGAGGCTAAAATTTAATGAGTAAATGAAAATTGACAATGTTATAATTATTGGCTCTTTACGATTATTTCCCGAAAAACCACTTAAAATGGCATAAAACCATTCATAAATATCAAACCTTACTATCAGTTAACCATCTTTATTAATAGGCCCGATTAACTATGAGAAAACTAAACTAGAATGAACCATATAATTAGTTTGTTACGACGCCCATCCCATGTTACATAATTAGCCCACTTTAGGCCAATATATTTTATGGATAAAGGTTGGTATGATAATCTAGGACTCGGATGAGATTGAGAACAACAAAGTTAAACCAAAATACAAGACAATATATAACGGAAAAAGGGGTAAGTTGGTTTCTTTGGTCTTTCCAGCTAAACGTTTCCAAGGGATAGAAATATCAAATGCATTGTGCATCAAGAGATAGAATAATAAAAGAAAAGATCAAAAATATATGTCTGCACAAACAACAGACACTACTTTAGGATTTGGAAAATATATGCAAAACTTTATCTTTGATTAATCCAATTCCCATATCTAACCAAACTCCTAATGTGACACCCCCATACTCCAAGTGCCTTACCAGAACCACTCAGGTATAAAGATGTCAACATCTCGGTTTCCCGAGGCCATGATAATCATAAGACAATAACGAAATAAGATTTAAATAGTATAAGTTTAGTGAGTAAATACAATCCAAAACCAACTGCCCAAAATACGGGTTACATGATCTCAAAACAAATGTCTAATCAACTAAATGAAATGTCTGACAAACTACTCAAGCTATAGCGGAAGACTCTATCATCTGAAGGTGACACATCCCAGCTATCCCATGTATCTCGACTCATACATGCTCAACAACTGCTCACCATCCCCGAATGGATCACCACAGATTTTAAAACAATAAACGGGGTCAGTACTAATCACACAATTTATATAACTCAACAATACAACAAACAACACAGCTCAATCGTCACAGACATACTCCGAACTCCATCACCAACTCCACAATACTGACTACACACTAAAGTGCGCAGCCCTGCCAGAGTACCCATCGCAACAGGCTACTCCTCGCCGCCAGTGGGGGACCGCAGCCATCCCACCTAAGCCCCGCTCATCTCCGTCGAGCGATAAACCCAAATCCATTAACGTGCACATCCCTGCCGTGGCGGGTTCCACAGAAGGCGAATAATGGGCGTGAAGCCACTCCCGCAAGTGACTCCAATCAGCCAGGGACGCACCCCGAAGAACACAGACAGATACAATCAACCACAACTACTATCAACAATCAAAACCAACAACCGTCAGAATACTCGTATGATAATATTCAACAATCACAAAGCACAACCAACACATCATGTGACTAATACTAAGTAGGGAAACCCTACCTGGAATGCAATACAATCGATTTGCCTCAACAAATTTTGTTATCAAAAGGCCTCCTCTACGAATCCTCCTCCTAACATATGATCATACAATTACTAACAATCATAAAAGACAACAAAACCCCCAAATTAAGGTTTAAACAACCTTAACAAAATACCATAAAATCAATATGTAGATCTTACCCTCGACGCAAGGAACACAAGAATGTAAAGAATGATGAATTCCAACCTCCCAAGCTCCGGGATTTGTCAATAATGTGAAGGATGCGAAGTACGTAGGTTGCAATCTCTTTTAAAAGTAATTAAGTTTGTAAAAAGTGTATTATGAAAGTGACGGGAAGGTTTAAATACTAATTCGCATTATTAACAAAACCCGACAAAACATTACTCGTAAACCGGGCTACTCGATCGAGTAACTGACGTACTCGATCGAGTGTCGCCTACTCGATCGAGTACCAAGGCTACTCGATCGAGTACCCTATAGGTCAGAAACTGTTATAAACTGCAAAACACCCTTAATCGACAGAGTAAGGCCCACTCGATAGAGTACCCAGAGACTCATAAAATCGTAGTATTACAGTCTTCCCTCCTTAAAAAGAACTTCGTCCCTAAAGTTCAAACCACAACAAAACAAAACACACTACCACACTCCCGACACAACAACCAAGATAAAATTCAACATAAAAACATGCTACCAACCAAACTCAACCCGACTCAACACTACAAGACATACCGACACAACACAAAAAGGGTGTAAAAACTCTTAAAAACTCTTTGCGATCATCTCCTACCCCCCCTAAAAGAAACAAGGTTACGTCCCCGTAACCATACATACCTGATCAAAAAGGAAAGGGTAACGCTCTCTCATGGCCTCCTCTGCCTCCCACGTAGCTTCCTCGACCTCATGATTAGACCAAAGGATCTTAAGCAAAACTGTCTCACCACTCCTAGTCTTCCTAACCTTCTGGTCAAGAATCTGCTTAGGCACCTCAAGATAAGACAAGGACTCATCTAGCTCTATGCTCTCTGCTTCTAACATATGTGACGGATCACTCACATACTTCCGCAGCTGGGACACATGAAACACATTATGCACTCTCTCAAACGCAGCTGGTAAATCCAAACGATAAGAAACTTCTCCAACCCGGTCTAAGATCTCATAAGGTCCTATGAACATCTGACTCAACTTGCCTTTCTTCCCGAATCTCATAACCCCGCGCATAAGAGAAACTTTCAGAAGAACCTTGTCCCCAACCTGAAACTCTATATCCCGGTGATGTAGATCTGCATAACTCTTTTGCCTATCCTGAGCCGCTCTCATCCTTTCCCTGATCATCTTAATCTGCTCAACCATCTTATGTACCATCTCTGGTCCTAAAACCACTGCCTCCGCACTGTCGTCCCAACAAATCGGACTCCTACATCTCCTCCCATATAAGGCTTCAAACGGTGCCATGCCAATACTAGTGTGATAGCTGTTGTTGTAAGAAAACTCTATCAAATCCAACCTCTATTCCCAGCTACCACCAAAGTCCATCACACAAGCTCGTAACATATCCTCAAGAGTCTTGATTGTTCTCTCTGTCTGACCATCTGTCGCAGGATGAAATGTTGTACTCATCTTCAATGTTGTTCCCAAAGATTCCTGCAGCTCTTTCCAAAACTTTGAGATAAATCTCGCATCTCTGTCAGATACTATGTCCTTAGGGACCCCATGCAACTTTAGCACATTCTTCCGATAAGCCATAACTAATTGTGCCTTAGTCCATGTATCTTTCATTGGCACAAAATGAGCTGACTTGGTCAATCGATCCGCTATTACCCATATCATGTTGTTACCCTATTGACTCTTCGGCAAACCCACGATAAAATCCATAGAAATGGATTCCCAGTTCCCCTCAGGTACCTCTAAAGACTGAATCTTACCTTGTGGTCGTCGTTGTTCCCCTTTAACTCTCTGACATGTCAAACAACGGGCCACAAACTCAGCTGTCTCTTTCTTCATCCCAGGCCACCAAAACGTATTCTTTAAATCTTTGTATAGCTTGTCACCACCTGGATGTACTGAATATGGTGTACAATGTGCCTCTGTCATGATTGTCTTTTTCAGCTCCTCATCATTAGGGACACACCACCTCCCATCGAACCTCAAACTACCATCTGAAAGAATAGAGAATCTAGACACTGTCCCTTTCTCTACTCCAGCTCTCCACTCTTCCATCTTAGGATCCAACGCCTGTTTAACTCGAATATCATCATAAAGATCAGGCTGCACTGACAAATCTCCCATGGCATCCCCTCTCTGCATCATATGTATCCGAAACTTCCCCACCTCATCTCTCAACCTCATCAAAGATAAAGCTGTACACAAAGAATATACACTCTTCCTGCTTAAAGCATCATCAACAACATTGGCTTTCCCTTAATGGTAGATAATATCCATGTCATAATCGCCAATCAGCTCCATCCACCTCCTCTGTCTCATGTTCAACTCCTTTTGAGTGAAGATGTACTTGAGACTCTTGTGATCATAAAATACCTTAAAGGTCGCCCCATAAAGGTAATGTCTCCAAATCTTAAGAGCAAACACCACTGCGCCCAACTCTAGGTCGTGTGTAGGATAATTCTCCTCATAAGGCTTCAATTGCCTAGAAGCATAGGCAATCACTTTACCGTTCTGCATCAACACACATCCCAACCCATTCTTTGAGGCATATGTATAAACCTCAAAGTTCTCACTCCTTTCAGTCAATGCTAAGATAGGAGCTGTCGTCAAACGCTCTTTTAATGTTTGGAACGCCGTCTCACAACTATCATCCCAACAAAACCTGTTCTCTTTCCTCATCAAAGCTGTCATAGGTCTAGCAATCTTGGAGAAATCCTTCACGAACCGTCTGTAATATCCAGCTAAACCCAAGAAACTCCTGATCTCAGCATCATTCTTTGGTGCTTCCCACTTGGTCACTGCCTCAATCTTTGTCGGATCCACATCTACCCCATCCTTAGAGATCACATTCCCCAGAAAAGCAACTCTCTCTAACCAGAACTCACACTTGGACAACTTAGCATATAACTCATGCTCCCTGAAGGTCTGCAACACAATCCTCGGATGCTCCTCTTGTTCCTCCTTAGTCTTGGAATAGACTAAGATATCATCAATAAACACCACTACAAACTTATCCAAAAACTGACTGAAGATTCTGTTCATCAAATCCATAAACACATCCGGTGCGTTAGATAACCCAAAAGGCATCACCACATACTCATAATGGCCATACCTCGACGTGAAAGCTGTCTTCGGTATGTCCACCTCTTTAATCTTCACCTGATGGTACCCCGACCTCAAATCAATCTTGGAAAAGACTAATGCACCACTCAACTGATCAAACAGGTCGTCTATCCTTGGCAAAGGATACTTGTTCTTCACCGTCACTCGGTTCAGCTCCCTGTAATCTATACACAACCTCAAGCTCCCATCTTTCTTCTTCACAAAAAGAACTGGTGCTCCCCACGGTGATACGCTAGGCCTAATGTATCCCTTCTCTATCAGATCATCTAACTGCTTCCTGAGCTCGTCCAACTCTTTAGGACTCATCTGGTACGGTGCCTTAGAGATTGGCCCCGTTCCCGGTTTCAACTCAACCCTGAAATCTATCTCCCTCTTCAGTGGCAACCTCGGAATATCCTCTTGAAAGACATCTGCAAACTCACCCACCACTGGTATCTGATCAACTGTCGGACTCTCTATCCGGTCATTTCTCACATGACACAAGATCAAAGGGCATCCCTTCCTCAGATAGGACTTCAAGGTCACAGCTGCAATCAACTTAACTTTGGGTTTGACCACAAACCCACGATAAGACACGCTAACGCCCTTATTAGGACCTCTCAAAAATACTTTCTTTTGATGACAGTCTATCTTAGCTTTGTACTTTCCCAACCAATCCATCCCAACTATCATCTTAAAACCGTCTAAAGGAAACTCTAGCAAGTCTACAGGTAGATCAACTTGCCCAACTATCATAGTTACATCCCTATACAACCTCCCACATGATACAGACTCACCCGAAGGTATAAAAACTTTCCCACTTACAGACTCATATACCCTCAGACCCAATCGTTTAACATGACTCGAAGATACAAACGACTGAGATGCCCCCAAATCAAACAAAACAAAGGTATGAATACCGTTAACAAGAAAGGTACCAGTGATAACATGTGCGTCGTCCTCATCTGCTTTCTTGTCCATCATATACAGCTTTCCACTGGTCTTCTGTCCACCTCTCTGGACAGTCCTGGCTGAAGTAGTCGGCTTAGCACCCGATCCCTGATTGTTGTTGTTGTTCGTAGCTGGTTTCTGATAAGAATTACCGCCATTGCGGTTACCTCCACCCTAGTTGCTCTGACCTCCCCGATTGGACCATGACCCAGCCGATCTATTGCTCGCATAACTCTGTGCCGGCCCCTGAGAATAGATCCCCTGAGCCGATCTCTGAAAAGCTCTCGGTACACTCGTGCACTCATGTCTCTTGTGGCCTACACCGCCACAGCCAAAGCAGGTCATTCCCCAACTACCACTACCGCTCCCACGGCCACGCCCAAAGAAAGCCCCAGCGCTGAACCCCAAGCCAGAAGAAAACGCTCTAGCCTGATTGTGGTTGCCTTTCTTGTAATTAGATTGGCCACCACCCTCACTCTCAACTTTATTTTCTCACCTCCTCTCTCCCGGGCCATCTCCACCAACCTCTCAGCTCTCCCAGCCCTCTCATAAGCTTCCTTAACATCAGTAAGGACTCCCACGGGTAACTTGTCCATAATCCTGGGGGTCAACCCCCTCTTAAATCTCAGCGCTAGGTTCTCCTCACTCAAACCCATGTCCTCGGCATATCTAGACTTCTCATTAAACTGCTTGTAGTACTCAGCTACCGACATATCAGCTGTCATCCTAAACCCATCAAACTCCTCCCTCAGCTTACTCCTCACATGCTGAGGTACAAACTCTCTCATCATAGCCCTCCGGAACTCTTCCCAAGGTATAGCAGGCATGCCCTGCTTCGCATACATCTCTCTAGCACTAGCTTTCACCTTGTCCCACCACTCACCAGCCGCTTCCCTCAAGTAGAACGCAGCTTGTTCTAATTTAATCTCATCAGGACAATGTACCATATCCAGAATGTTCTCCATCTCACGATGCCAATTGTCAAGAAGAATTGGCTCTCCGGTCCCCTTATATTCTTTTGGGTTAAACCTCGCTATATAAAGACTGATCTTAGAGTGATCAACCTCCTTATCCTTCCCCACTCTCTTTAGGGCCTCCGTAAGAGCATCTTGATGCTCCAACATCTTAACTTTATCGTCAATGTTCATGCTCTCAGCTCTTGCATACAAAGCGGTTTTCTTTGGCGGCATCTTGAAACTATATAAGAAAAGGTAGATATAAGCATACGTACTATAACCCAAAACACGAAAACAGCTTGCCCAGAACCCACTCGATCGAGTGCCCAAACCTACTCGATCGAGTGGAGGCTACTCGATCGAGTGCCCCGACTCCAGACTCCAAACAGACCTTCTGATCTCTAACCCACTCGATCGAGCTGACAGGCCACTCGATCGAGTGCCCCTATGTACTCGATCGAGTACCCAAAAACACGGTTCTGATCATGAAAACTTCAAATACCCACTCGATAGAGTTAGACCCACTCGATCGAGTACCTCACCCACTCGATCGAGTGCCCCCCACTCGATCGAGTCATGCTGACTCGTACATACTACCCGCATATTATCTCATAAACCCCAACATACTATGCATTCATTATTTTCTTAACATTATAACAACAACTACGCATGCAAATCTACGCAATTCCTCATACAATCAACAAAATAATCTACTTCATATTATTAAATGCCACATAATAAACAACCATCATGCTTCTTTATGCCAACCAACATATAAACACACCCCACCAACTTTTAAATCACAATCCTCCACTCCCAACATCCAACAATTCACAACATATATCGTTACGTTCACATACAAACTAACAGACACCACATACGACCTTGACATATACCCCCCATGTGACCGGTTCAAAATTGTAGGGCGAGATCGCGACTTTAGGACGTCTCCCAAGCCTTTGCATTAGCTCCTACAACTTTTACCCCGGGTTCATGTTAATTGACTCCCTATGTTCATTATATTCATTAGTTGCAGGTTTCAGGATCGTCGCTCTGATACCACTTTGTGACACCCCCATACTCCAAGTGCCTTACCAGGACCACTCAGGTATAAAGATGTCACCATCTCGGTTTCCCGAGGCAATGATAATCATAAGACAATAACGAAACAATATTTAAATAGTATAAGTTTAGTGAATAAATACAATCCAAAGCCAACTGCCCAAAATACGGGTTACATGATCTCAAAACAACTGTCTAATCAACTAAATGAAATGTCTGACAAACTACACAAGCTACAGCGGAAGACTCTATCATCTGAAGGTGACACATCCCAGCTATCCCATGTATCTCGACTCATACCTGCTCAACAACTGCTCACCATCCCCGAATGGATCACCACGGTTTTTAAAACAATAAACGGGATCGATTAATCACACAATTTATATAACTCAACAATACAACAAACAACACAGCTCAATCGTCACAGACATACTCCGAACTCCATCACCAACTCCACAATACTGACTACACACTAAAGTGTGTAGCCCTGCTAGAGTACTCATCGCAACAGGCTACTCCTTGCCGCCAGTGGGGGACCGCAGCTGTTCCCACCTAAGCCCCGCTCATCTCTGTCGAGCGATAAACCCAAATCCATTAATGTGCACATCCCTTATGTGGCGGGTTCCACAGAAGGTGAATAATGGGCGTGAAGCCACTTCTGCAAGTGACTCCACTCAGCCAGGGACGCACCCCGAAGAACACAGACAGATACAATCAACCACAGCTACTATCAACAATCAAAACCAACAACCGTCACAATACTCGTATGATAATATTCAACAATCACAAAGCACAACCAACACATCATGTGACTAATACTGAGTAGGGAAACCCTACCTGGAATGTAATACAATTAGACGGTCTCAACAACTGTTATCAAAAGGCCTCCTCTACGAATCCTCCTCCTTACATATGATCATACAATTACTAACAATCATAAAAGACAACAAAACCCCTAAACCCCCAAATTAGGGTTTAAACAACCTTAACAAAATACCATAAAATCAGTATGTAGATCTTACCCTCGACGCAAGGAACACACGAATGTAAAGAATGATGAATTCCGACCTCCCAAGCTCCGGGATTTGTCAATAATGCGAAAGATGAGAAGTACGTAGGTTGCAATCTCTTTTCAAAGTAATTAAGTTTGTAAAAAGTGTATTATGAAAGTGACGGGAAGGTTTAAATATTAATTCACATTATTAACAAAACTCGACAAAACATTACCCGTAAACCGGGCTACTCGATCGAGTAACTGACGTACTCGATCGAGTGTCGCCCACTCGATCGAGTACCAAGGCTACTCGATCGAGTACCCTACAGGTCAGAAACTGTTTGAAACTGCAAAACACCCTTACTCGATAGAGTACCCGGAGACTCATCAAACCGTAGTATTACACCTACGTACCTCAAATCACTATAAATGCCCTTTGTTACCAGCTCATAAATAGGGCACAAAATATGATCAAACGAGATTAGCGAGAGCAGAAAGACAAACCAATACGACACAATATTTATACTCCGTCTCAAATATTCTACCCTGGTTTCAAAATCAAACCATACACATAAAATCGTCTCAGTTTCCATATAAGCGCATAACAGCCAATAACTTACGAGAAAGTCGAAATTCATTCATAGTCAACATCCAATTAGGCCTGAGAGTACCAATTCAAATAAGTTTTCTCTACTTTACTCTTTTATCTATTTTCCTTATTCCTTTATTTATTGTATATTTGTATATAATCTAACTAGTAACTTGTCCTTGTATATAATTATATCGTCTTATATATAAAATTGTATAATTAACCTTCTTTTCGTCTTAATTTCGTCAAATATATAATATTACAAATAAATAGTAGAGACCGTCAGTTTGATGGGCGGTTTGGGTGCCTAACACCTTCCCTGACCATACCTTTTGCTCCCGATTCCGCAATCTTTGGTTTAGAACGGAGTGACGGATCAGTCCCCATTCCAGGGATCAAAAGGGGCCTTTTTCCGTTAAAATTGTTTTTGTATGTTTATTTATAAAATCTACTGGCGGCTCCTTATTATTTACTTATTTCAAAAAGAAGATTTTTTTAGGGATTTCACAGTGGCGACTCTACTGGACACTTTAAGGGTAAGACTTGAAATTTACAATAAGTCTCCAAATGAGAATTTATTTGTAAAATTATATATTTGGCTAGGTTAAACGACGGACTTGCTATGAAGTTCGCTTTCTATTAAACGGTCGCGCACGCATGTAATGGAGTATGGATTTGACAACTTCCACTAATTTATGTGCGTGTCTCTTGCTGTGCAAAGGTAATGTTTGACTACTCTGTTTGTCCTATATGGAATTTCATCTTCCTGTTGTATGTTTTGTCAATCAAATTTTAACTTCACAGAAGCAAAATTTTTGACAAACACAAACAATAAGACCAACTATTTAATTTTCCATGTTCTCTGAATTTAGTTGTGTTAATATTGATTTCTTAGGTGTTTGGGCCAAATTCTGCACATTGGGCCTACAAGGAGATAGGTCCATCAAGACTTATACAGTGGGTTGGGCCGAGTAATTTAATGGCCTTAAGGAGCCCGTGAGGCTGGAAGCGGTCAGGCGGATTTCAGAGAGAATAAGGAGAACTAGGCTCTGACCAACAAATCAAGGACTGTCGACAAGAAGAAGCCCAGCAAAGGCGGCATCCAGCTACACTTGCCGTACAAGCAACCTAAACCCTACTAGGGTTTAGGTTCTATATATATATATATATATATATATATATATATATATATATATATATATAGAAGAAGGATCAAGTGAGTCCACCCAAATTCATTGAGTCCATAAGTCCTCTTAAGGGCCATTGAAAAGATAGGATGGAGGGTTGAGATTGAAGGGGAAAAGGGAGGGATTAATGCTAAATGATCGAAGGGGATTGAAGCTAATTAATCACTTTCCCTCACTACCTTCACTAATCAACCACTAATTTTACTATATAACATTTATTTTTCACTCACTTCTCTCTCATCTCACACAATTATCATTCCTCTCATCTCTCTAAAAATCAAAAAAATTCAATTCCTCTCAAAAATCCAACAAAAATAAAAAACCAAATAATTCAAAAAAATCAAAAAAAAAAAAATTTCCCCCTCATTATCCTCATCAGTCATCACCCACCACTCAGACACCCGCCACCACCACGACACACCACCCACCACTCACACACCCGCCACCACCACCACGACGCACCTCTCCTGCCGGCCACTCACACACCACCATACACCCACACACCCGTCACCACCACTCCCACCATCTACCCACACCCGTCACCACCACTCCCCGCACACCCGTCACCACCACTCAAACGACCCGACCAAAAACGCCACACACCAGATCTCCTCCCCTCCCCTGCCACCTTCTCTCTCCCGCATCTCCCGAAAAACGCCCACCCACCACCGCACTCCTCTCTCCCGCTTCTTCCAGGTCTGACCAATACCACCACACACAACCCCATAAAAAGCCACTTCCACAAGCCACCGTCCTTCCTCCGACCACAGCCCGAAACACCTCTTCCCGCGCCCTTCTTTTTTCCAGGTCTGAGCCACCCCGACCACAGCCCGAAACACATCCACCGCCACTGCTCTCCTCTTCCTCTCCTGTTTGCGCTCCTTTCTCTCCTCTTCTGCCGCGGTGCTACTGTCGCCCTCCACCACCACGACAAAATCCTCCTACTTTAAACTATTCTACATCGATTTTTTTTGTTGAATGGTGGTGGATGTGGTTTTTGGTTTGTTTTTTGTTTATGGTTTTCAGATCTTGCGTTTACATGTTTTGTTTTCAGTTTTAAACGTTTTTTTTTTGTTTTTTTTTTATGGTCTTGTTTTATATTTTTAGATCTCGTCTTTTAAAAATCCGTCTTCTTTTATATTGTGAGATACTTTTATATCTTCAAAATAAATACACTCAAAGAACTTTTTTAAAATTTTTAGATCTACTTTTATTTTTAGATCTATAAAATAGATACTTGGTCTTTTTAAGATCTGTTTTTGTTATTCGTTGATGTTATTGTTATTGTTCCAGATTTATACTCGTATTTTTTTACATTTAAACTTGTATTTCTTTACATTTACACTCATATTTCTTTATATTTACACGCATTTTTCAGATTTATACTTATAATTCTTTACATTTACACTCATATTTCTTTACATTTACACATATATTCCTTTACATTTACACCCATTTTTCAGATTTATACTCATATTTCTTTACAATTACACTCGTACTTCTTTACATTTACACTCATAGATTTTACATTTACACTCATATTTCTTTACATTTACACTCATATATTTGTACATTTACACTTGTTAAATTTATATAGATTTGCACTAATATATTTTTGTGGATATGAGTTGGTGGTGGAGGACGACGGTGGTTGTGTTTGTTGGTAGTCGGACTAAAGTTTTACTCGTAAAGGACCAAAATTACACTTATAAAGGACCAAAGTCACACTCAAAGGACCAAATTTACACTCTTAAACCTTCAAATTTACACTTAAAATACTACATTTACACTCGGAAAACATCACATTTACACTTGTAAAATGTTAAAATTATATAAATTCAAAATTTCCGTCACAAAAAATCAAATTTACACTCTTAAAATGTTACATTTACACTCGTAAAACATCACATTTACACTTGTAAAATGCTAAAATTATATAAATTCAAAATTTCCATCACAAAAAATCAAATTTACACTCTTAAAATGTTACATTTACACTCGTAAAACATCACATTTACCCTTGTAAAATGTTAAAATTATATAAATTCAAAATTTCCGTCACAAAAAATTAAATTTACACTCTTAAAATGTTACATTTACACTCGTAAAACATCACATTTACCCTTGTAAAATGTTAAAATTATATAAATTCAAAATTTCCGTCACAAAAAATCAAATTTACACTCTTAAAATGTTACATTTACACTCGTAAAATATCACATTTACACTTGTAAAATGTTAAAATTATATAAATTCAAAATTTCCGTCACAAAAAATCAAATTTACACTCTTAAAATGTTACATTTACACTCCTAAAACATCACATTTACACTTGTAAAACTCATACAACGTTACATTTACACTTCTGAAATTTGAAACTCAAAACTGATTAATTAGGGGCTAGAGAGAGAAAGAAAAATTAATTAGTGTATAAAAATTTGATTAGTGGTAATTGTTTTGGTAATTTTCAATCTCAACCACCCATCTCAATCCAACCATCCACATTTTTTACCTTTTCTTTTTAATAGCCTTTAATCAAATTCATCTCAACCATCCATTGAGTTCATCCAATGGCCCTTAGAGGGACTTATGGACTCAATGACACATGTTGGACTCATTAGAACTCATCTCTCTCTCTCTCTCTCTCTCTCTCTCTCTCTCTCTCTCTCTCTCTCTCTCTCTATATATATATATATATATATATATATATATATAGGCTAAATCATCAATTACTCCCTTTTATAGTACACTTTTTTAAACTTACTCCCTTTAAAAAAAAAAGTTTAAAAATTACACCCAGAAAATTGCTGAAATTTTTAAATTGCTCCCAAATCCCTATTTTTGTACATTTAGGACGAAAATGCCCTTGATTATCATATTATTTTTTCATTCTTCTTTCTCTCCTTAATTTCCAATTTTCCATTCTTCTGCGACTGAGCTTACAACGACCAATTGAAATTGGTCGCTACTTGGTCGCTAAATGCCTTTTGCGACTAATTCTGGACTGTTAGCGACCAACAAGGTTGGTTGCTAAACGGGATTTTCCTTGTAGTGTCTCTACCCTTCTCTTGCTTATTTGTTTTATTACTTGGTTCCTATCGTTTAATTCGGCTAATTTGTTGATTATTTTGTTATTAGATATGTTGTTGGGTTTCATTTCATCATTGAAAGGTTGAGTTTAGAGAGAATGGGTGATTGTGGTGGTTGGCGGTGAAAGACGGTGATTGTTGTGGTTGAACGGTGTATAGGGATTAAGACAAAAGGAGAATAGAAAATAGGGAGACAAGGAGGAGAAGGAGAAGAAAATAAATCAAGGGCATTTTCGTCATAAAAGTAGAAATATAGGAATTTGGGAGCAATTTCAAAAATTTTACAATTTTATGGGTGTAATTTTTAATTTTTTTTTTAAAAGGGAGTAATTTTGAAAAAGTGCATTATAAAAGGGAGTAATTGATGATTTAGCCATATATATATATATATATATATATATATATATATATATATATATATATATATATATATGAATGGAATCATGTGAGGATACACTATCTTTTTGAGGATTGAGGATTGTGTTACAATATCAGAGGTTCTTCAATACAATATCACAGGTTATTCGATAAAATATCACACACAAAAAACACCTGTGAAAATTTTTTTTTTTTCAAAAAAAAATTTTTTTTTTTTTGACAAAGGTCTGATTTTTCGTGATATTTTATTGAAGAACTTGTGATATTGTATTCACAAATCCTCAATCCTCAAATATATAGGAGTTCTCCCTCCTAGTCTGAGTGTTGGTTCCCTTTCTTTTGGCATCAAAATTAAGGAAATGAATTTGGACCACACAAAACACCATACCCCATATGGAATTGAATTTGAACCACACAAAACTTACCAAAAAAGGAAAGAGGAACCAACACCCGACTAGCATGGAAATGGAAAGAGGAACCAACACTCGGACTAGAGAGAATATATATATATATATATATATATATATATATATATATATATATATATATATATATATATATATATATATATATATATATATATATATAGAGAGAGAGAGAGAGAGAGAGAGAGAGAGAGAGAGAAGAGATCAACTAAGGCCATGTATATGTATTGGGTCCATAAATTCTATTAAGGGCCATTGGATGGTGAAAATGGATGGCAAGATCAACCCCAAAAAAGTGTGTTTAATAGTTAATCTCGCCATCTCTCTCCTTCTTCACTAATCCATTCTAATTAATCACTAATTTATTATATATTTGTTTTCCATTCATCCATTTCTCTCTCATCTTACACATTTCATTTCTCTCTTCTCTCAAACTCTAAAAAATAAACCCAAAAAATAAAAAAAAACCCAAAAATCCAAATAAATAAAAAACCCAAAAAATCCAAATAAATCAAAAAACCCAAATAAATAATTCATTCCTCTCTTCCTCATTCACCACCAACCACCACTATCCCACCCGACACCACCCACCGCCCACCCCCACCCACCTCCGTCGGTAAATTCCATAAACTCGGTTTTTTTTTCTTTTTTTTGATTTTGTGTTAAATTTGTTGTTTGGGTCGGTTTATATTTATTTGTTAATTTTTGTTGGTTTTTGTTGTTACTTATTCTTTTCAAATATCTTCTTGTTATACGTTTTTTTTAAAAAATTCGGGTTTTAAATATCGTTTTTTTTGGTGATATACTTTTTTATTTTTACAAATGTCGTTTCTTTAAAATTCGTCTTGTTATATAAATTATTAGATCTAAAAAGAAGATATTTGAAACTTTAGTCTTTATTCACTGACATTATGTATAACTTTAATTTACATTATGTACAACTTCAATGATATTGTGTGCAACTTCACCGATATTATGTATAACTTCAATGAACATTATGTATAACTTCACTGATATTATGTACAAGTTCACTGACATTATGTATAACTCCACTGTCATTATGTATAACTTTAACTTACATTATGTACAACAATGACATTTTGTTAGTTTCAAATCTTAATTACATTTAGACAAAAGTTATACTATTATGGATTAAAGTTACACGATTTTTGGACTAAAGTTATACAAAAAGACTAAAGGTATACAAAAATGGGCTAAAGTTATACAAAAATGGACTAAAGTTATACAAAAATGGACTAAAGTTATACAAAAACAGAGTAAAGTTATACAAATATGGACTAAAGTTATACAAAAAATGGACTAAAGTTATACAAAAATAGACTAAAGTTATACAAAAATAGACTAAAGTTATACAAATTTAGTCCAATTTTTTGTATAACTTTAATCCAAATTTGAATTGATATAAGTATTGTTTGTATAAATTTAGTCCATATTTGTATAACTTTAGTCAATTTTTGTATAACTTTAGTCTTTATTTGTATAATTTTAGTCCATATTTGTATAACTTTAGTCTGTTTTTGTATAACTTTAGTTCATTTTTGTTTAACTTTAGTTCATTTTTGTATAACTTTAGTGCAATTTTTTGTATAACTTTAGTCCATATTTGTATAACTTTAGTCAATTTTTTTATAACTTTAATCTTTATTTGTATAACTTTAGTCCATATTTGAATAACTTTAGTCCATATTTGTATAACTTTAGTCCATATTTGTATAACTTTAATCCTTATTTGTATAACTTTAGTCCATATTTGTATAACTTTAGTTCATTTTTTTATAACTTTAGTCCATATTTCTATAACTTTAAACTTTAATGTTGAAAATGTATACCTTTAGTCGTAAATAGTCCACCATAATAACAAAAAAACGTTAATCCAACAAAAAAACCCGTAAATCTAAGAAAAAACCAAATATTAAAAAAACCAAATAACAATGATCACTGAAGTTGCACATAAGGGCATTGAAGTTGTACACAATGACCACTGAAGTTGTACGAAATCTGAAATAACAAAAAAAGAACCGAAATCTAAAAAAATAAAAAACGAAAACTAAAATAAAAAAACGGAAGCAAAGTGGTAGATCTACAAGAAAACTAGATATGAAAACTAATAATAATAAAAAAAACCAAATAACAATAACAAAAAAAACCCATAATAACAAAAACCAAAAAAACACATAATAACAAAAACCCGTTAATCTATCAAAAAAACCCGTAAATCGAACAAAAAAACCAAATATAAACAAAAAACCTAATAACAATAACAAAAAAAAATTTATATATCGTGTGTATAACTTTAATGCACGCAGTGTATAACTTTAATAGACAAGATGTATAACTTTAGTCCAAAATTTGTGTAACTTCAATTTATACGATGTATAATATTTAGACATTAACAGTATAACTCTATTTTGATTATTGTATAACTTTAGCCCAAAATATGAAACTTAAAAAATAACTTGAAAAATAACAAATAACCAAATAACCAAATACCAAATTCCAAATACCAATAATAAAAACCAAATAACAATAATAACAATAATAAAACAAAAAACCAAATAACAATCACAAAAAAACAACACCCTCAAATCCTAAAGCAAATCTAAAATCGAAAAAAAAAAAACAAAAAAAAAAAACCAAACGAATTTTTTTTTTTTAAAAAAAAAAAAAAAAAAAAAACAAATCTGGATTTGAAATTTAAACGAATATGAGAAGGGGTTTGGTGACCCGATTTAGGGCTTCGTTTTTTAAGGGGTTGCGGGTTGGTTTGGGTCTGGGTATGGACAGATCTAGGTCGAGGGTGGTGAGAGGAGTCGAGTGGTGGTTCTAGGTGGCCGTGAGGGTGGCTGTAGGTGGCGGGAAATGGGAGAGAAAGAGAGATGTCGGGTTGGTTGTGGTTGTGAGGGTGAACACCAACGACAACGACAACACCAACGGCAACGACAACACCAACGACATCAACACCAACGATAACGACAACACCAACGACATCAACACCAACGACAACGACAACACCAACGACACCAACACCAACGACAACACCAACGAAAAAAGAAAACGAAATCTGAAATAAAAATTCAAAAATGAAAATGGTGGTGGTGAGTGTTGGTGCGTGCGGTTCATAGGAGGCGGGATCGACCAAGGAGGAAAGGAGGTGCGGGATATGGAGGGAGAAAGGTGGTACGGGTGGCCATGGGGTTGTCGGGTGTGCGACTCAGTTGTGTTGTCGGGTGGAGGGAGGTGGTTGTGGGGTTGTCGGGTGAGGGAGTCGGGGGTAGTGGGGGTCGATCTGGTGCGAAGGTGGGGTGGTTGGCGGCAGGAGGTGGAGTGGTTGGCGACAGGAGGAAGGACGGAGGGAATATTGGTGGTGTTTTGTTTTTGTTTGGTTTTTTTTTGTATGGTTTTTTTTTTTGGTTTATGAAATGAGAGAAGTGAGATAGAGAGAAGTAGTGTGGTTGTGATAATGAGAGGAGAGGAATGATTAATGAGGGGAATAATTGAGTTGAGGAGGAAATTAGAGTAATAAGCATTTTGTTTAGTGAGATTAGTTTGTAGCCTTTCATTTTGATTGAATCTCATCCCTCCATCCACTATATCCAAAGGTTTCTATAATGACTTAGGGACTCATTATATATGAGGGCCTTACAAGAACCCCTCTCTCTCTCTCTCTCTCTCTCTCTCTCTCTCTCTCTCTCTCTCTCTCTCTCTCTCTCTCTCTCTCTCTCTCTCTCTATATATATATATATATATATATATATATATATATATATATATATATATATATATATATATATATATATATATATATGGCGAAGAAGGGAGAAAGATTATTCATTCACACATACACAAACCCTACATGTTGCTAGCAAGAAAGTCGTGCCGCCATACTTGTACTCGTCCTCTATGTTAAAAGCTAGTGCAACCTTTGGAATGGTATCGTCCCTTCCCGCAGTCGTTTCCCTTATTGGGTTTTCCGCGTCACCAAATCTCTTGTGTCAAGCTTTATTTACATCCTTACTCGTTCACTCGTCAACCATACAAACTACGCAATTCACATATAACGCGTAAGACCACTTCGACCTAGTTTAACCTATTTCAGTAGAAAAATACCAAAATATTACATATATTATGCTCGTCCTCTAACGTTTTTCTTCTTTTCTTTTTTGTCTTTGTATCGCATATTGTATAAAAAAAAGGTGTAGGCTCTTCCAAAGCTAATATTACGTCATCTTAAGCTACCCTAATTCACCCTTGGTAAAGTACGATGTATACTTAGAAGGTCCATTCAATCGACTAGGCCTTACACGTATTTTCCACCTCATGACGTCGTGTTTTGGCAACTCGATCGCTTGGTCCATTCGACTGGGTGAGCACAAAAGTGAGAGATACCCTCAGGTATTTTAATGTCGTGAGTACCCAATTTCCAACCTGTAAACCTAATCATAGAGTCCTTAGAACCTTTAATTAGGATAATATGTATTATTTGTTTGTAATCTTGTACATTTTCTTCATCAGTTAGTCTTGCTGAAGACAGGTCGGAGCAAGTGACGGGTAATGACACTCACAAAACGAACAGGGGGGACAAGGTGGGGGCACTTCATGTGCTTCCCTCTCTCCTCTATTTAGGTCATTTGTGAGAGAAAATGGTATCCGTCACTCCAAAATGATGAAAACGTGTCGTCTTCAATGAGATTTTGTGTTTCTTCATAATGTGTACATAATGGGTCTTTGAAGTTCACATATATTTTGACATACAAGTTATTTCATTTATTGTGGCTTCGTATGATTCATCTAGACAAATTTAATTTAGAATCTAATCATTCATGTGTTGGCAATCATTCATACAAAATCTAATCCACTATTGCATTATGCATCTGTAACCTTAGCTATTTTCATCATATGCATGGCCAATTAGCCACCGTACACTTTACAATAAAGAAAAAGGTTTTTTTTTTTGAAAAATTACCTTTTATTTAGGGTCATTTGTGAATAACTACCTTTTATTTTATTTTTGGCTTTCAACTACCTTTTATTCCTTCCTTTTGCGAAAGACTACCAAAAATCCACTTCCGACGAAAAAAAGTCAACTTTCCGGCGTTAAGTTACCATTTCATGTTGAATCTAACTCTTTACTTCATAACCCTAATAAACGATGATAAAGATTGATTAAACCCAACATTAATAACCTCAATTTGTCTACTCTTACCCGAATTAAAGTCCTAATCACCGAAACAAAATCATCATTGATATTAATCTTAACATGGTAGATAATTTTTCAACAATAATGATCTATTATGGCCTTGGTGGCAAAATTAACTCCGAGTGTTAACTATTCGAAAATAATCATGGATTCACTCTTAGGATCATTTCTGTGCTACTATCTCATTAGTTTTCTTATAACCACCATCTTACCATGAAAAGAGAAAGAAGGTACATTAATATGACTTAGATGGACAATAGGTTGATGAATCATGAGTAGTGTACAAGGTTGTTGAAATGTAAGGGTGAAGGTGACAGTGGTATTAAAGGTGACGACGGAGATGGAGATGGAGATTGAGATGGTTGATGCGTTGGTATTGCTTTGAACAAACTTTTGATAAGGTGTTGGGCATGGAGAGGAGCTTTTTCGGATTTTGTTGGGTGAACAAAGGGAGAAATATGAGTTATATGTGTGAAAAGGGGAGAAAAGAGCAAGTCAACGCCGGAAAGTTCGACTTTTTTTCACCAGAAGTGGATTTTTGGTAGTTTTTCGCAAAATGAGGAAATAAAAAGTAGTTGAAAGCCAAAAATAAAATGAAAGATAATTGTTCATAAATAACCCTAAATAAAAGGTGGTTTCTGATAAAAAAAAAAAAACCCTTGTTTTTATGTTAGAATGATGGGAGATGCGGCTAACAATGGCTAAATAATGTGTATCGCGGTATATACGGGGAGCAACTCAGAAGTGATGTGCATGCTAAAACCCATGTTATGAAACTCCATGCAAGTTACTCATGCCAAATACAATACCTACCCTAGTGATGTATGAAGACACTACGTGGTTGTCGGACTAATGCAATACTACTTTAATGAACAGTGCTAACTAGTCTATTTACACGGCTGTTTTGATTGCATCATTTATGAGCAAATTAATAGACATGTGTACGCATTACATACTTCCTCCATTTCATTCAATTCTATACATTTGCCTTTTTGAGCACTATTCACAGGTAGGGAGAATTTTCGATACAACTTCTAATATATAGCATAAAATATAGTCATGTGAGATCTTGTTTTAATTGTCTTACCGAGTACATTGTAAATAATAAATTTTTATAATTTTTACTAATATGTAACTAAAGATATGAACAAAAGAAAACAAGCATTGATATACGTGTATAAAGTAAATGTATGGAATTGAATGAAATGGAGAAAATACAATTTACGTGATGATTATTAAGACGAATGCAAATATGTACTCCGTATCTATTAGACAACATGACCCATAGTTTGACGTGTTATCTATGTGAGATAAATTAGTTATTGACGCAATAATGACTGAGACCATCCCCAAGCAAGGTCAATTACTTGGTCATGACCTTGCTTGGTCATGGTTAATGGGGTAATTAAGGTACTTAATTGGTGACCAAAGATCAATTTGTGATCAAACTTGGTCACTTTGGTCACAAATTGACCACTTATGTGACCTCCTATGTGTCCAAATTTGATTGGTGGAACAATAAAAAAATAATAGAAAAAAGTATATAATATGATAGTGAGGTATGATTGGGAATGTTGTGAAGTGGAAAATGATTGGGTTGATGACCTAGGTCGCGACCTTCTGCTTGGGAGGGTAAAAATAGGTCAAAGTTAATAAGGTGAAATTAAGAGTAAAATCGGGTCGTGACCTAGTTAGCGTGACCACTGCTTGGGGATGGTCTGATAGAAAAATTTACAAGATTACAGACAATGAACAATGTACACATGATCCTAATTAAAGATTCTACGGGCTCTATGGTTAGGTTTGCGGGTTGGAAATTGGTTACTCGTGACATTAAAATACCATTACATCCGCGGTGCGGGCGCGCGATGAGACGAGGGTATCTTTCACTTTTGTGCTCACCCAATCATATGGACCAAGCAAGTTGCCAAAACACGAAGTCATGAGGTGGAAAATACGTGTAAGGCCTAGTCGATCGAATGGACCTTCTAAGTATACTACGTACTTTATCGAGGGTGAATCAGGACATAGCTTAAGATGACATAATATTGACTTACTGAGAGTCTATGCCTTTTTTTTGTCTTATACAACCACAGACCGTAAAAGAAAAAAGAAACAAGGAGAAAAAGTTAGAGCACAAGCATATAAATCCATAAAGAATACACGCAGAACTCAATTCCTTATTGCAATTTCATTCGAAACAATTTGATAATTAGAATTCCAAAGAAATCTAACATGCACAATGAATTAATAATTAGCCACATGTTTTTACATGTCAAAAACACTACTCCATACTTTTTGGTCTATTTTACTTTTTAAATACATGACTCATTTCACTGTTGCTCGACAAGATATTCACATGGTTAAAAAGCGAGTTAATCATTCGATTTATGGTATGCGGCAAGCAAATTCGGCCTTTATGGAGTAATAGTAAAACAAAAAAGTCAAATATATAATCTTACAAATAAATTTCGAGTCTTACCCGCTTAATAAGTCTCTAGTGGAGTCGTCACTATGAGATCCCTGAAAAAAATCTCCTTTTTGAAAATAAATAAATAATATGGAGTCGCCAGTAGGTTTTATAAAAAAAAATACCAAAACAAGTTTAACGGAAAATGCCCCTTTTGATCCCTGATATGGGGACTGATCCCACTCCGGATTTACGTCTATTTTCGTGTTTTTGTACATTATTGCAGAAATGTGAAGAATTCAACAGAAATTGAGCTAAATCCATCCCCGAGTATCTTGCATTGCATTTTGACGTGAAGTATTTACTTAAGGAACGAGCTTGGTGCGCATTTTAAGGCCCGAAAGACAAATCCACGAGATCATAGAAGTCAAGTACCAGCTAGAGCAGTCGATCGACCACTACCTTCAGTCGATCGACCAACTCACTGACGCTCCGAGAAGCTAATGTACATCGCTAGTCGATCGATCGACCGCCCTGCTTAGTCGATCGACCACATCGCTGCTTCAGACGAGAATTAAAAGATCGAGGAACTTGAAGCCCATTGTGTTTAGGTTTTAATAATAAGTGTTACGTATATTTGCTATATAACGTAACCTAGTTTCCAGGAAGTTTTATTCAAAAATTTACCTAGTTTTCTACGAGTTCTTTAGCCAGTTTTCCAACATTCAATAATTAGGGTTTTTAATACTATTTCGTACAATTACTTTTGCATTCGGTTTCTGGATCTCTTGCTGCAATTCCAATCGGGTATTCTTCTGCTAATAATTCAGTTTGCTTTATTATCATTTTGTAGGATAGAATTGCTAGTTAGTTTCCCAAAACCGATCCATCGTTTATGTTAATTGTTTGTTCTATTATTTCAAGCATGAATTCTTCTGTCTATTTTATTAGTTTTATTGTTGTTATCGTCCTTAGTATGAGTAGCTAAATAGTTTGTGCTAGGATGTAGGGGAATTATAGTGTAGGCGGCAATAGAATGAATACGGCCTGAATCGCGTGTCGGGCGATCGATCGCATACCGGTCGATCGATCGATCGACCACGTGAGGTTTACCCTCGTTTTAATTGATTTAAATGTTGTATTTGACGAATCGAATGCATGCGACTAGTTGAATGCTTAATATTTGACTGACCCATTAGATCGAAAGATAGGGACAGTTGTTAGATCACCAATTAAAATGACTAAACTATGCTGAGATCGAAAGATAGGTAAAGTTTAGACCGTAAATCACTTTTCAAGACGAGAGTCAGTATTAGTGATATTAGGGACTTATAGCGAGATCGAAAGATGTTATCTGTTAAGAGTGGACCGAGAGGGCCTCTTGTTTCCCGCCTCAAGTGTTTGATTTAGACCGACTTAGTTTGCTGCCGCCGAAACTATAGTGAACCGACCATCCTAGTACCCCTTCTTTTATCTGTTTTATCCATTTATTTAGTTTATTGTCTTTTATTGCTATTAGTATAGACCAAATCAATTCAACCCCCACTTTCGTTACCTTAGACTAAATTAGACAATTAGAAATTACATTCGCCTCCTTGTGGTTCGACCCTGTTACCACTAGCCTAGGTTAGTTTTAATAGGAGATTATAAATTTTATTTTTGGTGCTCACAACGACGGGTATCAGCAGCTTTGTACCGTCTGATTCGAGGTGATTGGGAAAACATGTTCCCAACCCTCGTGTAAATTTCATGTGCATTCAGTGAAATGCACTGACGTTGTAACACAGGGTCTATGGCAAATATTAACACATTCTTAATTGCATTAGACTCTCTAATGTATTCATCATATGAAGACCTAACATCGTCGTTGGTTGTTTTAGTAGTGGGTTTGGGAGGGAGAGGGTAAAGAAGATAGCGCGACTTTCCGTCGGCGATAGCAGCAGCTTTCAGCTGCTCTACCCAGTCGACGTAGTTGCTTCCATCTTTCTGTAAGGATACTCTATCCATAAAAGACTGAAGCCAAGAATCACGTGAAAGTGGAGCAGATGGTGGTGGTACATTTGTTTGTTGAGTTGGTGTTATAGTCGACATTATGCGAATATATTACTACAAACGAAATAAGAAAGGAAATATTAACATTTATTGTAAAATTAAATTGATAAAATTCTAAACAAGTTTTAATATGCATTTGTATAATGATCTCCCACTGAATTATATAAATGATTCTAAGATCCGTTTTTAATTAATTTCGGGCACGGTGAGCCGATACATCCCAATTTTAATTAAATTCGGTGAGTCAACGTTTGACTGATTCTACACCTAGAACTCTTGGTCGATAAACTTCTTAAATTTATCTCTAGTCCCGAAACTGAGACTCGTCTCTGCATCCCGTTGAGTCCAACCAAATTTAACATATAATAACAATTATTACCCCACTTACCCAACGCAAAAAGGTTACACCTCGCTAGGGCGACCGTGCTCCTAATGAAGAAAGGATTCATAGGTGCTACTAATTGGTAAGGCTAATCTCAATTTTAATTAATGTGAGAGAGCTTGTCAATTAATCATCTATCACCTTTAACTGAACTAAAATAATGAATTCTAGATAATCATAAATTGACAACACTCGTATAAAACGATAAAATACATGTTGTGACGATTTGGCATGAATGCATAGAAAAATCATGAAAAAACAATAAATCCTAATATGGCCACATAGCTAATCTAATTAACTAGACTATTACACTTCGGAAACCAACTCCTTGGTCCCTTTAGTCTTCATTGGAACGGCCTCCAAGGAACCACCATCTTTTGGATTTCGGAACTCCTTTCCAAAATACACCGTCTTTAGGAAACTCCGTCTTCGAGGAAACTCGGACAATTAAATAACTAATATAATCAAATTACATAGCTATTCCTATTATACAATAATTTTTTTTTAAAAAACTATTAATTAATTACAAACCTGCGATACGAGATCGCATTTAAATTACAAAACAATCGATATACCCTATCATTTCGGGTAATATCGACTTCTAACTATGGCCATATTAGGTAAAATTACATGATTAAAATAAATTAAACCCATTCATCAACATGAATAAAAAATGCAATAAATGAACATGTCATGCCAAATCGTCCTAATTTACCAACAACGATCATGTGAGCTCGATTTTGCGAGATTGTGCAATTTTTTAGCCATTAAAAATATACAATCACATCTTAAAATAATTTTAAGGTAAATCACTCATACTAATCTGGTTTAACTCCAAAAATTAGTCCCCACTAATTATATGGTGATTAATTAGGTTTAGTTGATTTTAATATAGCAAAATTACCTTAAAATTCATAAGTTTTATGAAATAATTCAATTTAATCATAACCATTATGTAAAAATCAAATCTAATTTTTTTTACATTCTGGTCACCTACCAAAATGATGTGCATGTCGAAAATTTAGCCCATAAAATCGATTTCTAGCCTTTTCGCAGTTTAATCGATAATTTTACAATTTGTACGATTTAATTCCAAATTAAACCATAAAAATTATACAACTTCAAAAAAAATTTTTTGAACTTTTTTTGAAAAATTTCAGTAGCAATCTTTACCGAATACTAACAAATTACCTTAGAATTTCAGAAGCAATCTTTACCGAATACTAACAAATTACCTTAGAATTCATAAGTTTTATGAAATAATTCAATTTTAACAAATCGAATTCTAGCCTACTCGTCCCAATCTTTAACCTGCCAATCAAACTGCTCCCCAATATTGGTTCATCACAGGTGTTTACCGAATACACGTAAACCCAAGGTTGAGTAGGAATAGCCAAACAACAACAATAAATGAATACAAGAATAATATTAAATGCAAATGCAATGTATGCTCATGATCAATCCTCCGTCGCTCCCGTTCATCCAGCCAATCCCTGGCCGGGGTAGTCTCATCATCCCAACCGAAGTTAAGTAGTCTCATCATCCCAGAACAGGTCATGCAGAACCAGTTCTGAGGTATCCAATGCAAGTGCTCATGATATGAAAATGCAAACAATTGAGCAACACAATTTCTTACCATCTCAGACACGAAGCTAAGAATCCAATAATCAATATAATTATCTCAGTCACGAGCTGAGGTAGTCAATAATTAAATCATCTCAATCACGAGGTGAGGTAGTCAATAATCAAATCATCTCAATACAACCAACCAACAATCATTATATCATCCCATCACAATTCCAAATAATTCAACAAATACAATCAGATAATATCATTCAAGTAAACATTAAAGTGATTGAATAGCTATCCTACCTCAATAGTAAATTCCGAGTCAAGCAAGCGAAATAATAATGCCAAAACCTTCCTTCAACAAATCCGAATAACAAGCACGCGAACCAAGTAGTAATATTATTACCGTCTCACAAGGTCGATACCTAAATACCTAAATAATAATAATAAACAATAATTACATTCTAATAATAATTTAATATATAAACTAATTAATTAATAAAATCCGGGTTAATAACTCACTAGCCAATTATCTCGACTCATCTTTAACTAAACTTGATTAAATTCCCGACTCAATGAACAAATAAATTAAATCGGACTCCAAAATAATCCCACATGACCTGAAACCAACACACCCGAGTCAAAACCCGTCACAAAGCAATGTAATGACAATGACAATAATTATAATCATGCCCAATTACCATCTTCTACCCGTGCTACCTCCATGAACCGACACCCACACAAACCACACTAGGCCGTGACAGCCATTGTAATCCACCATGCCTGCCACCAGCCCTTAGCCTTCTAGTCTCGACGCCCTTCTTCTACTCCCTTCTTCCTCTCGACACAGCCACAAAAACACCCCCAAGCAACACCGCCGAGACCCGCCATTAACAACGAAATACCTCCTTCCTTCTTCACCAACTTCGACACAGCCAAACCCATCACCAGACCTGCGACCGCGGTTAATGACCTGAACTACGGTGGAGCCCAGCATGGGTCCTTGGTTCCGTCGAACCCAGTGAAGAATTCGCATCCCCAATCTGCATACAAATCGCGACAACAACACAGTACAACAACCATTACCGCCACCAACCACCACAACTACCACCTATCCTGACCCCTAACCACCTACAGCCACCGGTCCTATCCTAATCCAGGTCATGGTTCGACTTAAATGGGTTATGGGTCAATGGTCCCTCTTTATTTGTCACGGTTCACCAACAAGCAACAACAACATGACACCACTACTTCCTCCAACGCCCCATGCTACCATGTCAGGCACCACCACCAGCCTCAAACCACCACCCGCCACCCTATGATCCCCTACCCAGAACTGACTCAGGTTATGTCTAGCCTTGGGTTGGGTTTTGGGTGTCTTAATTTTGGTTCAATAAGAAATCACGGTTTTGGGTGTCTTAATTTTGGTTCAATAAGCAACCTTTTATAATAATTGAAATTACACTGCTAATAAGTTACGGTCAACATCGGTCAACGCCTAGTCAAGGTGGTCATCGGTCGAGTTTGGGTCAACGGGTCAGACTAGGTCGTGTCAACACATTATTTAATAATTTAATTGTAAGAAAGAGTTTATGAGACGGTTACCTTAAGACGGTTGTAAAATAGATGTAAAGCTCCCTTTTTCTTCTTATTTCTCTCTCTTACTCTTAATTGTGACTTTGTGAATACAAGTGAACCAAAGAATAGCTAGAGGGTCATATTTATACTAATAGGTAGGTGGATGAACTTTCTTTATCTTATTAGGTAATATTATTATTATCTCATATTAATACCGTATTAATACTGTATAAAATACTTGTTACCTTATTTATCATATAATACCGTCACCATATATACCTATGTGTATACGTCACTTCTCATGCATTTTTCGTTATATATTATATATTATTTTATTATTATTTCCCTTCTCATAATTACTTGTCATATAATAAATATAAAATATACATTTATAAATCACATTTTAATAGAGAGTACCGTTGACTAAACCTTTGACCATCCTCTAAAATACAAGGTATTACAGTCTTCCCTCCTTAAAAAGAATTTCGTCCCGAAGTTCACCCAAACATACTCAACAACTCCAACTCCCAACAAAACATCCAACATAAACGAACAAATTTAACAGAGATCAAAACGTACTTAAAACGCATATCCAAATGTATTATTAATATACTCAAAATATATCACCAAAATGTATCATAAATAACAAGAAATAACCATTAATAACAAGATTAACGGGGTATTACATCCAACCCTCCTAAAAGAAAGGGTTACGTCCCCGTAACCTACATACTTAATCAAACAACATCATTATTCTTAGCTCCTTCCTACCCTGTCCCATTGGATCCAGCTACGCCCTTGCCTGCACTCTGGTGATTCCGACCATTTCCTTGCCTCTGGTAAGACTCATTCCTAGAGCTTAGATTGGTATATTTTTTGTAACGGTTCTGGTTAGTGTAGTTGTTGTAACTCCTCTGGTTACTCCAACCTTCGAACTGCTGGTTGCTCCCTTGACTAGGTGCAGGTGTATAGAAACCTCTTCCCTGACTCCTATGCTCTCTACTCGGACCATCCATAACCACTTGACAAGTAAAGGCTTTATGGCCCATTTTCCCACATTTAAAGCATTGAATACCACTAGGCTCACTAAAGGCACCTCGATTCTCACCATGACTAACACTATCCCCAAATGATGTGCCACTACCAGTGTAAGCTCGAAACTGGTTAGTGTTTGCCTTCTTACTTCCCCCAGTTCCCTCACTC
Source organism: Silene latifolia (assembly GCF_048544455.1). Lineage (NCBI taxonomy): Eukaryota > Viridiplantae > Streptophyta > Magnoliopsida > Caryophyllales > Caryophyllaceae > Silene > Silene latifolia. Next base: position 45,963,188 of record NC_133538.1, read on the forward strand.
AAAGCCTCAGACTTTCTCTTCTTTTCTCCTTTTTCTTTCTTCTCCTCCATTACCATCTCCTTAATCCTCTCAGCATGACCTGCTCTCTGGTATACCTCCTCAACAGTGGTAGGTACACCAGCAGTAAGTCTCTTCTTAATAGCCAAAGTCAACCCCTTCTCGAATCTCATTGTAATACTCCGTATTTATAAGTCTTTAGGTACTCTATCGAGTAGCCCTTACTCTGTCGAGTATGGGCAAGTTGCGGAATAAAATAGTTTCTGACCTGTTGGGTACTCGATCGAGTAGCTGGGGCACTCGATCGAGTAGGGGGGTACTCGATCGAGTGCCTTGGGTACTCGATCGAGTGTCCGGTTTTACGGGGGAGTTTTCTCGGGTTTTGTTAATTACGCGATTAAGGTATTTAAACATATTCGTCATTGTTTTAAATCACTTTTTACAAAACCTAAAACCCGTTTAAGAGAGAAAGCAACTAGTTCTTCTTCCTAATCGCGTTCTTGACAATTCCGAGTTCGACGGTCGGTTCGTATCGTAGTTCGTGTCGTTGGATTCCTTGCGTCGAGGGTAAGCTTTTAATATAATTTCTATAATGTTTTGTTAAGATTGATGAAACCCTAATTTAGGAATTGGGGGTTTTTATGAGTAGTATTTGAATGGTAGCATCTATGTGTTGTATGATAGGAGGAGAATTCGTAGAGGAGCCGTTTTGATACAAATGTTGTAGATACCGTCTGCGTGTTGTGCTTTCCGGGTAGGATTTCTACTCGCATTAGTCCCATAATGGGATATTGGTGATGTGTTGTAGTTAGTTGTTTGATATGATGATTGTGATTGTGATTGTGATTGTGGTTGTGTTTGTTGATGGTTCTCGAGATGCGTTCTCGGCGGAGTGGGGTCACTTGCGGGAGTGATCTCACGCCCTAGTTTCGCCCTTCGTGGAACCCGCCACGAAAGGGGATGTGCACATTAATGGACGGGGTTATCGCTCGTATGATGAGCGGGGCTTAGGTGGGAACGGCATGCGGTCCCCCATCGCGCGAGGCGGGTCCAAAGGACGGTCGGTATTGAGATGACGGAATTGGTTGGTGGTGTGTGTGTGTGTGTGTGTGACGGTTCAATTGTCTGTTTATCTTATTGTTGATGTATATTGAGTTGTGTGATTAGTATTGACCCGTTTAAATGTTTTAAAAACTCGTGGTGATCCATTCGGGGTGGTGAGCGATTTGCTTGCGTGTATATCTTGGATACGCGTGGGATCTAGTCAGGGGATGGAGTCATCACATATCATAGTCTTAGTCTTCCGCTGTGTTTGTTAGGACAGTTTCTTTCAGTTGGTTTATAGTTTGAGAACAGTTGTATTTTGCTTACAGTTGGTTTTGTAATGTAATCACTTAAACTTATTTAATAAAGTATGTTTCTTCATTGTCTTATGATTATCATGCCTCGGGTAACCGAGATGGTGGCATCTTTATACCTGAGTGGTCCTGGTAAGGCACTTGGAGTATGGGGGTGTTACACTCATTGCCAACACTTCATCATTATAATTCAAATCTGCCACATACTCAGCTAACTCCATGAAGTTGCTATGATAATCCTCCACTGTCATCTCATCGGTCATCTTAAAAGAATCGAACTGAGCTCTTATCTTACTCCTAATGTGTTGAGGTATAAAGGTCTCTCTCAAAATATTTTTCAAATTCTTCCATGGCACATAAGGTTCCTCACTCAACTGAAATGACTCTCTTATAGTCGCCTTATTCTTTGTCCACCACCTCCCAGCTTTCCCTCTCAAATAGAACACAGCCTGGTCAACTTGTATTTCCTCTGGACAAGCTATCAACTCAAAAATATTATTGAACTCCCTACACCACTCTCCTAGCAAGGATGGTTCCCCAACTCCCTCATACTTTGTTGGCTTATATCGGGCCACTGATGTTCCCACCTTAGAAGGATTCATCTCATCTTTCTTCCCTTTTACAATCTCTAATAATGCAGCATTCAGGTCCTGCATCCTCTCAATCTCCTCATCGGTCATGGTAGAACCTCTAGCTCTCTTTGGTGCCATATTGTCTATAAAAAGTAAAATAAAGGGTATAAGTCTCCATACTATGAAAAATTATAGGGTACACTAATTATTCCAAAATAAACTCATGTGATTAGTTGAATTGGACTAAGGTTATCCTACCACCAAGGTCTTGGTCAAAAGTGTCACCTCTCCTAAGTCACAATTCAGACGAAACGAGTTTTAGCTCTAGGTTACCTTGTACTAATTCATAAGTCCTTACAAGTATCCTCCTATACCCAAATTATCGTAACTCGATCATCACACTCCACACATGGCTAGGCATCTAACTTTAGCATTCCTTATATTACTCTTATTCCTTATGTCACAAGTACATAAATCTATATTCTATCCAATTATTGCAAAAAAAAAACATTGTATGAAGCATGGTTTCGGGGAACATGTACCGCATATCACTAGACATGATTTTTAATTCATACAAACATCACAATTACATCCATCATCCATCATATGTTAACAAAACATCTCATAGGCAATATGCATACAATTTCCAACCATTTTACATCTCATCCAATTTTGTTACCTTGCAATCCTTCATCCTGCAACGAGGTTATTAAATAACATACAAGTGACTCATAGATATCTTACTACTAACTACCCACTCTCTTATCCTTTCCCGAGGTGACCGGTTTAAAACTGAGAGAACCAGGATACAAATTAAGGCGCGCTTCTTAACCACATTAGGGGCTCCTAACAGTTTCTACCCGGGGTTCATTTTATTTAGAATCATCCTAAGTTCATTGGGTTCATTTGTTTAGGCCTGAGGATCGTTCGCTCTGATACCACTTTGTAACACCCCCATTTAACCAGGAGCCTTTACCAGACATTCTTAATTAAATAGGTGTGTTACCATCTCAGTTTCCTGAGGCAATAGTAACAAAGTATAGCAATCCAAAGTACTATATTAATTAAATTATCAAATGGTCTTATTACAACTTAAATACAATACAGTCTTAAATTAAATTATAAATCTCGCAGCGGAAAGTATTTGAACTAAGTCTTTATTACATCTTCGATAAAACTCGTGAAGGTCTCTATCTTTGACTCGTCAGTCTACTCGTCTCAATCTTTAACCAGCCAATCAAACTGCTCCCCAATATTGGTTAATCACAGGTGTTTACCGAATACACGTCAACCCAAGGTTGAGTAGGAATAGCCAAACAACAACAATAAATGAATACAAGAATAATATTAAATGCAAATGCAATGTATGCTCATGATCAATCCTCCGTCGCTCCCGTTCATCCAGCCAATCCCTGGCCGGGGTAGTCTCATCATCCCAACCGAAGTTAAGGTAGTCTCATCATCCCAGAACAGGTCATGCAGAACCAGTTCTGAGGTATCCAATGCAAGTGCTCATGATATGAAAATGCAAACAATTGAGCAACACAATTTCTTACCATCTCAGACACGAAGCTGAGGAATCCAATAATCAATATAATCATCTCGATCCACGAGCCGAGGTAGTCAATAATTAAATCATCTCACCATCGAGTGAGGTAGTCAATAATCAAATCATCTCAATACAACCAACCAACAATCATTATATCATCCCATCACAATTCCAAATAATTCAACCAATACAATCAGATAATATCATTCAAGTAAACATTAAAGTGATTGAGTAGCTATCCTACCTCAATAGTAAATTCCGAGTCAAGCAAGCGAAATAATAATGCCAAAACCTTCCTTCAACGAATCCGAATAACAAGCACGCGAACCAAGTAGTAATATTATTACCGTCTCACAAGGTCGATACCTAAATAAATAAATAAATAATAATAATAAACAATAATTACATTCTAATAATAATTTAATATATAAACTAATTAATTAATTAAATCCGGGATAATAACTCACTAACCAATTATCTCGACTCATCTTTAACTAAACTTGATTAAATTCCCGACTCAATGAACAAATAAATTAAATCCGACTCTAAAATAGTCCCACATAACCTGAAACCAACACACCCGAGTCAAAACCCGTCACCAAGCAATGTAATGACAATAACAATAATTATAATCATGCCCAATTACCATCTTCTACCCATGCTACCTCCATGAACCGACACCCACACAAACCACACTAGGCCGTGACAGCCATTGTAATCCACCATGCCTGCCACCAGCCCTTAGCCTTCTAGTCTCGACGCCCTTCTTCTACTCCCTTCTTCCTCTCGACACAGCCACAACAACACCCCCAAGCAACACCTCCGAAACCCGCCATTAACAACGAAATACCTCCTCTCTTCTTTACCAACTTCGACACAGCCAAGCCCATCACCAGACCTGCCACCGCGGTTAACGACCTGAACTACGGTGGAACCCAGCATGGGTTCTTGGTTCCGTCGAACCCAGTGAAGAATTCGCATCCCCAACCTGCATAGAAATTGCGACAACAACACAGTACAACAACCATTACCGCCACCAACCACCACAACTACCATCAATCCTGACCCCTAACCACCCACAGCCACCGGTCCTATCCTAACCCTGGTCATGGTCGACTTAATTGGGTTATAGGTCAATGGTCCCTCTTTATTTGTCACGGTTCACCAACAAGCAACAACAACACGACACCACTACTTCCTCCAACGCCCCCTACCACCATGTTAGGCACCACCACCAACCTCAAACCACCACACGCCACCCTATGATCCCTTACCCAGAACCGAGTCAGGTTATGTCTAGCATTTGGTTGGGTTTTGGGTGTCTTAATTTTGGTTCAATAAGAAATCACGGTTTTGGGTGTCTTAATTTTGGTTCAATAAGCAACCTTTTATAATAATTGAAACTACACTGCTAATAAGTCACGGTCAACGTCGGTCAACGCCTAGTCAAGGTGGTCATCGGTCGAGTTTGGGTCAACGGGTCAGACTAGGTCGGGTCAACATATTATTTAATAATTTATATATAAGAAAGAGTTTATGAGACGGTTACCTTAAGACGGTTGCAAGATAGATGTAAAGCTCCATTTTTTCTTCTTATTTCTCTCTTACTCTTAATTGTGACTTTGTGAATACAAGTGAACCAAAGAATAGCTAGAGGGTCATATTTATACTAATAGGTAGGTGGAGAAACTTTCTTTATCTTTTTTTTTTTTTTTTGACAGCCGTAAAGAGAGAGTTTTACATTATAGTGGTACAGTTCACGAAACCATACCTAAAGACTACAACATAAAACACTAGAGTACTACCACTAACATAAACTAGAAAAAGGTAACAGTTGCATCGGTTAACAACATCGTGTTGAAGGCGAACGACGAAAGTCTGAACACGCCCATCCAAATTACTATCTACCACCTTCTCTAAAGGAAGAGCAGCGCTGGCCAAAGGAACTTTCTTTATCTTATTAGGTAATATTGTTATTATCTCATATTCATACCGTATTAATACTGTATAAAATACTTGTTACCTTATTTATCATATAATACCGTCACCACATATACCTATGTGTATACGTCACTTCTCATGCATTTTTCGTTATATATTATTTATTATTTTATTATTATTTCCCTTCCCATAATTACTTGTCATATAATAAATGTAAAATATATATTTATAAATCACATTTTAATAGAGAGTACCGTTGACTAAACCTTTGACCATCCTCTAAAATACAGGGTATTACAGTCTTCCCTCCTTAAAAATAATTTCGTCCCGAAGTTCACCCAAACATACTCAACAACTCGAACTCCCAACAAAACATCCAACATAAACCAACAAACTTAACAGAGATCAAAACGTACTTAAAACACGTATCCAAATGTATTATTAATATACTCAAAATATATCACCAAAATGTATCATAAATAACAAGAAATAACCATTAATAACAAGAAATAACGGGGTATTACAAATTCGACCAAAAATTTCCGATTATTATTTATTTACAAAATAACCACTATTTACCAATTTATATCCAATAAAAATCAATAAACTATAAAAATTAATCAAATTAATTTCGAAAATTCTACTTCTCAAAAGTAAAACTTGCATGTGATTATTTGTAAATAAACATACTCAAAATTAACATGTAATATAATTTTATTAGTATTTAACTAAAATTAATGCATATTAACTTGGTTTTAATCGGTAATTTGTAATTATAGGCTATAAAAATCCAAAAAAAAAAAAAAAATTTCGACCCAAATCATTTTAGGACAAGATTATTACATGCAAATTAATATTTTCTGATAAAACCAGTTTTAACATCCAAATACTCATTTTATCAATTTATATCATAAAGCAATAAAATCATCTTAAAACAACATGCATGTGAATAACAATGCTCTGATACCATTTGTTAGTTTAAGACCCTAATTAAACTCCTCTAATTATATTTAAATTACTAATTAATTTAATTTAAGGTGGTCTTAATAACATGCATGCATACTAGATGCTAAAATTAGTAAGATATAAGTTATGTTCCTTACATTGATGATAAAATGGAAATATAAGGGCACAATAAAGGACTCCTTCCTTTGTTGTTCTTGAGCTTAGTTAAATAATGGATGATCTTCCTAGTACCCAACTTAGAGCACCTCCTTAGATACACCCAAGATTTGCCCAAACTCTTAGTATAAACATGACAAGTATTACTACTAAGAATCCCTTGAATATTATGTAATATTATTACTAATTAATAATACTAGATGTATATGATTTGATCAACAATTGATCAAAATATAGATGAAAAAGATAAAGAAAATTTGGATTTCTTTTCTCCTTGTGATGACCGGCCACTATGGTCCTTCTTTGAGGATTTTTTTTTATTCACCTTTTTATTGTGTGAATAGTGGGGTATATATAAGCATAAGAGAGGTGTATGATGTAATCAAATGACATCATCTAGTTAGGCATATTTTAGGCAAAAAAATTACATGTGTATTACACATGGAATTTTCGGTGCATTTGGATCCTATTTGGGTCTTATTTTAACTTTCGACATTTGTCCCACAAATGCTTATAAGACCTATATTTAATTATATTATATAATTAAATATTAATTTGATTATTTAAAACTTAAATAAAATAAACTTGTGACTAATGTACACTTACCTTTTAAGTGACATTTTACCATCTTATCAATATAAAATGAGCCTTATAAAATCCTCTTTGTTAAATTTACAACTCCTTGTAAACTTAATTAGCTAATTACCTCTGCCTCACAATATACACACATACCGTAATAATTTAGTAAATTAACTACTAATTACCAAATTCCGTATGACATTTATTAATCAATTATCTTGTAATTGAATAATAAATTTCTTGGCCCGAGTTCGCAACTCGTCATCAAATAATAAATTCACTTGACTAAATAAAAGTCAATTTTATACAAGGGACTAATTAAATTGTATCCCATACAAATAATTAATTATTCTATTTGGGCATCATCCTATAGCTGTGACTGAAAGGGGTCAGTTGAACTCCGCCGTCAAACGAAAGTAACGTCTAACTCTAGTCAGCTGAGCGTTACCGATATACGTTGATCAACTGACGAGTATATATATAAATACATCCCGAAAATATTCCATTAATGAGATTTATTAAGTAAGCACATCATTGTGGAGGACACCTACTCCAACACGGCCGAGTAGTCATATTCTAGTAGCTACTGCCAAAACATAAGCCCTCACTCGGTCGAGTGACTGGTTACTCGGCCAAGTACCTCCTACTCGGTCGAGTACTTGTCCTGCTTGGCCGAATCATTCCAAAAACGATATACTCTTTACTTGAACAACATATAAATATACTAACATTCCTATACATGTTACTAATCTGTCAAAAATGCCAAGTAATAACATCCAAGCATGCCACATACCATCTATAACACATTAATTCATCTATTTCTCTGTAATACCCTGTATTTATAATTATATATATTATTTTGTATTTATACGAGTTATGTTTGAGACGGAATAACAAAATAATAATAATAATACGTAATACGATACATGTATAATATACGTATATTGTACATGTATAATATACGTATACTATACTCACCTTATATACCCTTATCCACCCATCAACCCTATCCTAACACAATCTCACAATATCCACCAAAATCCTAGAGAGAAAGAAGAGAGAAAAAGAGAAGAAAATGGAGAAAAAAGGAAGGTCGTCTTTTGTCCCCCCGCCTCGAGATCGTAAGGTAAACCGTCTTAAACTAGTTTTTATATTATTTAATTAAGACCATTGACCCGCCTTGACCCCGACTCATCTTTGACCCGTGTCTTTGACCACCATTGACCCTGTATATGGGTGTTTGACCGAGATATTTGAATGGTGTTTGTGGTTTTGGTGACCCGATTTTGGGGTGGGTTTTCACCCTTTTTCCGCGACTAATTTAGGACGGTGGTGGAGTGTTTTGATTGAGGGATGTGGGAAGTTTATGGTGTTGGTCACGGGCGGTGAGCTAGGTGGTTGTAGGAGGCGGTTTTAGGTGTTAAAAGGGGGGAGAGCGAGTTGATGTTGTGGTTGGGGTCATAGGTGTTGCAGGGCTGGTTGGGGCATCATGGGGGGTGCCCAGCTCAGCTGGGTCAACCGTGGTCAAGAAGGGGACCACGGTGGTGGAAGGCGGCAGCAAGGTGGTGGTTGGTTGTTGTTGTTGCTGCAGCTTGTGTTAATTGTTGCTGGTTGTTGTTGTTGTTGCGGTTGTTGTCAGGGTGGCGGACCCGTGTGGTAGCTCGAGTAGTGGACGGAGTGAGGTAAGTCACGATGGTGTGAAGGGTGGTAGGTGGTGGTGTCTTTGAGTCGGGTTTTAGGGTAGCCTTATGACGATTTTTAATTAATTACGTATTATAATTTAATTAGATTAGATTAGTTAGTAATTAAATATATTTAATTATTATATTTAGGTGAAGGTTTTTGTGGAAGATTATTTTATTCAGATTGCTTATGGAGATTTGCTAAAAGGTAGGTTTATCTTACGCAGTTTTAATAATTTGTCTAATTATTAAATGAGTCATATGTCATTTATTTGCATTGAATGAGTCGGTAATTGACATGTTATACGGTAACTTATATTTATTGTATTGTCTTATATGTCGGAGGACTTAGTGGCTTACTTGTTGTTATGGAGACGTGAGGCGGTTAAGAGACCGTCTCACGCTCGGCTCGCCTCTTGGAGCTTCCCACTCCAAGAGGAATGTGCACATTAATGGCTTGAGTTACTGAGGGACTCGTGTGGTTGAGACACGACGTCTGACAGGGGATCCGGTTGGCTTCCGTACCCGGTACGTCTGGGCATCTCTCGGTACCTATTTGTGGTTATTGGTATGTCTGGGTGTGTCCCCGTACCAGTATGGTTATCGGTATGTCTGGGCGTGTCCCGGTACCGTGGTGGAGGTTGTTTTATAACGTCTCATTCATATCATAGTCATGTTGTATAATCAAACATTTTGAGTTGTGTCACACTTTATTTATTGAAACTGACGTTTGTTGTGTCTGTGTAATTGTCACCTATTTCCGGGGTGGCCTGTGTCAATCCGTAGGATATTTCCGATCATATGGGGAGCAGGTTAAGTACAGGTTTTTCTTGTTAATGTCATAGGGATTTGGGTCGCGCCTTGGACTCGCAGTCGAGTAGCATAGTATAGATGACATAGATAGTAGTTGAATTGTAATTTGTATAGTTCATATTTTTTCATTAGTTTATGTTGTAATAACTAAACTTGTTATTTATTTAAAGAAGTTTCTTAATTGTAATTCCGATTTCACTGCATCGGGAAATCGAGATGGTAACATTTCCTAATTACCTTGGCCGGGTAAGAAGGGGGTGTTACAAAGTGGTATCAGAGCGTCGATTTTGGAACCTAAACCAATGAACCAAAATCAATCTAGGAGCGTCTAATAAAATGAACCCGACATGAGTACAATAGGAGGTCGGTTTTGGGTGAGAAGGGTCCCTCATTTCAAAACTAGATCTTATTGTTTCTGTTGGTCACTATGTGGGTGGTTATGAGTCGGGAACCGTGAGGTGAAATGTTGCATGATTATACTTGTGTTATAATTTTTTTGAGCATCTTGCATGATTTACTCACTCAAATGGAAAGTGACCATGTTTGGAAATTGGATGAAATAATCAATGAGTGTAACGTGTTTTAGAGCGGTGGTTATATGTCGATGTGTGAAAACTGGGTGAAATGTGGTTTGATTACATGTATTCTATAACAAGTTGATAGGATTGCCTCACGTGAAATGCAATTGTTTGCATGATTGTTACGTGTTTGAATATGATGAGTTTAAAACCGTAAATTGCATAGTTGATAGGATTCTTGCATGATATAATTGTTCATATAATATGTGATAACATGTAGAAGTTGGATAAAAGTAATGATACATATGTCATGATTTGAGAATGGTTGATACGTGTTGGTGTGTGAGGGGCACTAGCCCCGTCCTTTAGCATTTCAATACCGCATATATGTTTGGCTTTCACTAATACCATAGTAGGATATGATTAGTAATAGTTGTTAGTAAAGTAATCGCTAGTATAAGAATAGTAATCCTTAGTCGGAATTGCAAGCCAGATAGGAGCACCCAACCGAATGCGAGCTAGTACTCGACCGAGTACCAGTCACTCGACCGAGTGAACCCTACCACTCGAACGAGTGGAGCGATTTCCAAAAACTTGAAAATTTCTGGAAGTGATTCACTCGACCGAGTGGAGAGGGCACTCGACCGAGTAGATTCAGCACTCGACCGAGTGCCAATTTCTGAGTTGTAAATTTCACAAAAATTGTGTTATTACCTTATTTATTTTATCTCTTTATTCTTTCGTCATTTAAAATTATTTCTAAATTTCCCGTATTGATGTTTGTTGTTCGGATTCAAGTTTTCTCTTTCATTTTATCCTTTAAATTGGCTAATCTCACCATGTAAGTAATGTCTTCTTCCTCTTATTTTCCAATTTGATTTTTGTTAAATCTACGCTAATTCCTCCAATTTTGTCAATTAAGGGCATGTTCTATTTTATTCCTGATATTAATCACATTTTTAGATCATTTATGATGTCAAGTATAAGATTTTCATGTTGAATTTTCGCCTAATTTTTTTTATGAATTCGAAAATTTGTGTTTTGAGTCAATGATTGGATTTATTGAATGTTTCCTGGTTAATTGCTTAACAAAGAATAAAGCTTGGTTGCTATTGCTAACCCTTATCATACTTCTGAAATTTTATTTTTGAAAATGTTGTCACAAAATTTTTGGAGCTTCGATGTTCATATTTGAGTTTCGATTTATTCTAATGCTTAAAACTTAATTTAGTTGACTAAAGAGGCCCAAAAATCTTGTCATGCTTGAGTTTTGACATTCCTGTTGGAGCTTGTGTCCTCCACAAATTAGTGTGACAACATTTGTAAATCTCTTACAGGTTCACAAGGGTATACTTCGTATATTTAATTAGTTGATTAACGTTTACCTAATAACGGTTGGCTTGCTAGAAAGTTTGACGTTATTATCATACAGATGGCGGTGATCAACTGGTCCCTAAAGGTCACACCTATAGGATGTGTTTGAGAGATGTGGTTATAGAAATATGATCACATTGATGCCTAATATGACTAAACAGTTAGTCAATGTGTTGATGAGACAATTATTTAATGAAGATTAAATAATATTAGTTGAGACGAATTAATCACAATTCGTAAATTGAATATAATAAGTTATATTTAATTAAATGTATGTAATGTTAGCTTGGACGAATTAATCTGTTAATTCGTAATTAAATGTAATCGGTTATATTTAATATCAACAAGTTGAATGTGTCATAGTGGTAATAGTGAGGGTACACAAACCAAGAGGTCATGGGTTCGATCCTCACTAGATGAAAATTTAACACATTTTATACATTTTTGGAATAACCAAAAATAAGGAAAGAATACTCCTTATTTCGGTTATGGGCCGAGAAAAATAGAAAAGAAAAGCCTACCCTAATTCATTCCTATACACGGTTTATAGGTGAGTGAGGGAGAGGATTTTTCTGACCTAATTTTTTTTTTTTTCATTTCTGCCTCCTCTCTCATCGGAAAAACACAAAGAAAACCTAAAAATATTTTAATTTTTGGATCGATTCTAGCAAAATCAAGGGCATTTCTCGGAGCATCTTGGGTGCAACTGATAGGAGAATATCTATTTTGATATTGTTCTTAGGCCGTATTTGCTAGGACCGAAGGTTAATTCTGAATCCTTTACTTTTGTTTATGTATTTTAATTTATGACTAGTGATCGTCATCATTAAATTCGTTATAATCCTTCATTTTAAGGGAAGTATACAGATTATTTCCCACAAGTGGTATCAGAGCAAAGGCCACGAATTTTAATTTTGATGATTTTCATAAAAATTGTATGTAAACATTTAGGGTTTCCGAAAAAAAAAAAAAATTTAGGGCACGACTGTTTTTTTTTTGTTAATGCCGATTAAAAAAAAAAAGTTTGCAGCCGGTGTTTGTTCTTTTTTATGCGAGATTTCCATTTTTATTTTTCATAATGTTGTTTTAATCAGTTAAACTTATCATATGAAGAATTGGTAGATGTTTGATTTGATGCAGATTAAGTTAAAACATAAATGGAATCGTCATGTTTGATTTAATGCAGATTAAGTTGAAATTAAAAAGGCATTAGGGTCCTAATTTAAAAATCGTGAAATTTTTTTTTTGCTGTTTCTGTACTGTTCACGGATGAACAGTGTTAAAAAAAAATTGCTGTTTTTTTTTGCTCTCGGTTTTTCTAAGAAAAACCGATTAGAGTTTTTTTTCGCGGTTGTTTTGTTTATGCCGTTTTTGAAAAGCAGCCGAAAAAAAAAAAAAAATTTGTTGTTACTGTTCACGTGCTACTGTTCACGGGGGACAGAATTTAAAAAAAAAAAAAAATTGTTTCGGTTTTTACAGATAAAACCGTGTATAAAATAAGAAACATGCTTGTTTTATTTTTCTTTGTTTATGCCGAGACCAAATAAAAAAAAGGATTTTGTTTTTGTTTTGATTTTGGCCAATTAGTTATTGTGAAACGGTTCACAATTAAAAGATACCGAATTATTTTAAAGCAGTTTAAACTTTTGACGGATTGAATTCATATTACAAGTTTAATATGGATTAAGATTGAAATTAATGTGATTAATTGAGGAATTGTCACTTAATTTGATTTAAATAGGTGGTTTGGATAAATTAATCAACATAATTAAGGAATTGTGTCATGTATGTTTAATTTATTTTAGTTGATGCATTATATTTTATTTTTTGTTGAATGAATCGATTGAATGATTTTAATTTACGTATTTTTGCAATCAGTTGTAATACTTAGTGTGGCCTTAGTCAAATTATGTTTTCGTAATGAAGGAAACATACTTTTTAATGTAATTATGAGATCTCGAATCTCCTTTTTTTTTTATTTAGTTTTTGGGTTTTGAAATTAGAATGTAATAAATAGGTTTATTATGTAAATTTTATTTATTGTAATTTTCAAAAGAAGACTAAAGATGGAGATTGGAGCTCACTCCCGCTACATGGATCAAGATGGAACATCAAGACAAGCTTCTCGGGTCCAAGGAGGATTCCAAACTTGTATTTATTGTTAATTTTGATAGGATAGGCCACACTAGGACTTTTACTGTTTTTACGTTTTTCATTCTTATTGCTTTTCATTCACATGTTAGTTTATGCATCATATTCCGCCTAAAACTAAACCACCTACTAATAAAATGCATGAAAATTGACTCATATAGGTTGTATGTTAGTTTTCATGGACATACAGATGTCACAGTCTTTAAGTCATCACCTTAGTTAATTCATTCTCGCATGCTAGATATTAGTTCACTTAAAATGAATTAAAATAAAGTTGATGGGATCTTCCTCTAAAACGGAAATTGAGATTAGTCTTTATAAGGGCAAACAACTATGAATCCCTTCTTCGTCGGTAGGCATAATATGACCCCTTCTACGTTGGGTAAGTAGTTATGTTGACTTAGTTTACCTCAACATCATAGTCCGAAGAGTTTCTCGTGATTATGATGGACTAAAGATAGAATTTACAGAAATTTATCGACTAAGAATTCTAACGGTAGAATTAGCTAAAAGGTTAGCTTATCAATTTACAGAGAATTGAGTCTTGGGATCATTTATATAATTCTTGAGGGAGGTCAATTGTATAAATGTTTTGAGTATTCGCGTTTTGACAGTAGTTCATTAGACTTAAAAATATAAACGATGCACATGCTTATTATTTTTATTCTTCTTCTCGCAGTTTAGAACACGATTATTTTTCATAATACTGTTACAACGAAATGGTTGGAAATAACGCAATCTCAATGCCTAGTGCCACACTTGATCGCGCGTCCTGGCTGAAAGTATTCATGGACCAGATGAATCAGTTCACACGTCTAAAAAATGATGGGTCCAACTTTGCGGACTGGGAGGCGGCACTACGGAATGCTGCCATTGCTGACGGTAAGCTCAAGTACTTAACTGAGCCAATACCGGTCAACCCAGGCCCCAATGCAGGAGTCAACGAGACACTCGCTTATAGCGATTTCTTTATGGAAGCGGGTGCGATAAAGAACGTACTCATCTTTGCAATGGAAACCAATTTGCAGAGACGCTTCATTGACCAAAGTAAAAAACAAGATTTTCACTACGCTAACTAACGAGTTCTCAAAAGCACCGAGAATCGTTACATATGAGCATACCTGTCGCTTCTTTGATGCGAAACTCCAGAAGGGCCAACCGGTTAGCCCACACATTCTTCACATGATTGAGAATGTTGAGAAGCTGGAGGCACTTAATTGTAAAATCAGTGAGAGCATTGTCATTGACCGAATGCTTCATTCTCTTCACGATGGTTTTGCCCTTTTCAGGGCGAACTACTACATGAATGACTTAAAAAAGAGTCCTCATGAGCTACACTCCCTTCTCGTACAGACCGAGAAGGATATGAAATTGAGTGGGAGCATGAAGCAGGATGTTTTCATGATTTCAAACAAGGGTAAAGGTAAGGGCAAGGCTCATGGCGACCTAGCTGTAGGTAAGCCAAAGTTTAAAAAGCCAGGAAACGGTAAGAGTGCACCTGGTGAGACTAGTGGCTCACAGGGCAAGGCAAAGAGCAAGGGCGGTGACATTGAGTGCCACCATTGTCACAAGACTGGACATTGGAGGAGAAACTGTCCCGTCTACCGTGAGGACATCAAAGAAGGCCGCGTCGTTCCTGTTGGTATGTCATCTTATATTCATATGATTGAGATTAACCATACAAGTTTCGGAACTTGGGTACTAGATACTGGTTGTGGTTCTCATCTGTGTAATAATTTGCAGGGCCTAAAGAACATCACACCTCTCGCAAAGGGTGATGTGGACTGCGAGTCGGAATGGAGCACGAGTTCTTTGCCTCTCGAAGGGAACATATGTAATCCAACTCCCTAGTGGTTTTGAGTTATTTCTAAATAACTGTTACTATGTACCCAGCTTGTCTAAGAACATTATTTCTGTTTCCGTACTTGATATAGACGGTTTTGCATTTTCAATAAAGGATAATAGCTGTATTTTCTTTTTATGAAATGATTTATGGCAAAGCAGTTTCCATGAATGGAATTTACATCTTAGATCAAACCACGGAAGTATTACACGTGAATGATAAGAAATTAAAGGTTGGTGACAAAGATCAAACCTATCTATGACATTGTCGAATGGGACACATAAATGAGAAACGTGTAAAGAAACTCGTCGATAATGGGACCATTCCCGCATTCGAGTTTTCTACATATGGCACGTGTGAATCATGTCTCATTGGCAAGATGACTCGAATTTCCTTCAAAGGTGTTGGAATGCGCGCTAGTGACCTATTAGGACTCATACATACTGATGTTTGTGGACCTATGTCAATTATCGCTAGAGATGGCTATAGATATTTCATCACTTTCACGAACGATTTAAGTAGATACAGATATGTCTACTTAATGAAGCATAAAAGTGAGTCCTTTGAGAAATTCAATGAATACCAGAACAGGGTACATAACCAACTGGGTAGAAAGGTTAAAGCACTCCGTTCAGATCGGGGTGGCGAATATCTTTCAAATGAGTTTGATCAACACCTGAAAGACTGTGGATTCGTTTTGCGCTTAACTCCACCGGAACACCTCAATTGAATGGTGTGTCCGAACGGAGAAATCGAACCTTACTTGATATGGTTCGATCCATGATGAGTCACACGGTAGTGCCTCGATTCATTATGGGGTTTTGCTCTTTGTCACCGCTCTTATACTTAACCAAGTCCATCTAAAGCTGTCGACAAGACCCCATATGAAATGTGGAAGGGAACGGTCCCTAACTTCTCCTTTATTCGGGTTTGGGGCTGCGAGGCTTATGTCAAGTGGAGACACGAGGATAAGCTCGGCCCGCAATCGGTCAAGACATACTTTATAGGTTATCCAAAAGGAACATTTGGTTATTACTTCTATTCGCCTACTGAACATCAAGTTTTTGTTGCGGATAGTGCGACGTTCTTAGAGAAAGAATTTCTCGAGAACAAGACGAGTAATAGAACCTTCGAGCTGTCAGAGATTCCAGAACCAACAACTGAAGAACAGATGGAGGAAGTTGTTCCTCCAACTGATGATACGGTTAATATTTCTCAGGAACCTAGGAGGTCGGGTAGAGTCTCTCATCCTCCGGACAGATACATTGGTATGGTCGAGGAGAATGACGTTTTACTCCTAGAGAGTAATGAACCCGTTACCTATAAAGGTGCTCTGACCTGTTCCGACTCAAAGCTATGGCTCAAAGCCATGCAATCCGAGATGGACTCCATGTATGAGAATGACGTATGGGATCTAGTTGATTTACCTAATAAGGTAAAACTTCTACAGTGCAAATGGCTTTACAAAATAAAGCGTTCTGTAGACGCGCAACCAGATACCTATAAGGCACGACTTGTGGCAAAAGGTTTCACTCAAGTTCATGGATTGCATTATGATGAGATTTTTGCACCTGTAGTCATGCTACGTTCCATTCGGATAATCTTAACGATTGCCGCTTTTCATGATTATGAAATTTGGCAAATGGATGTGAAAACCGCCTTCTTAAACGGTTATTTGGAGGAAGAGTTGTACATGGTGCAACCCGAAGGTTTCATAGATCCTGAACATCCTAAGAAAGTATGCAAGCTTAAGCATTCCATTTATGGACTTAAGCAAGCTTCTCGGAGTTGGAATCATCGTTTCGACCAGGTGATAAAAGAGTATGGTTTCACTCGATCGGTCGAAGAACCATGCTTATATATCAAGTCGAGTGGGAGCAAGATTGTATTCTTGATATTGTATGTTGATGACATACTCTTGATTGGGAATAACATTCCTCTCCTATCTTAGGTTAAATAATGGTTGAAGAACCATTTCCAGATAAAAAGATCTGGGTGAGGCACAACGCATATTGGGAATCCGTATCTACCGAGATAGATCACGACGGACGTTATCATTAAGGTTCAGCATGACCAACTCCAAGAAGGGGAACCTTCCAATGACGCCTGGGATGTAGTTGAGCAAGTCTCAGTCACCCACGACGCCTGAAGAGATTGAGCGCATGAGTCGTGTTCCTTATGCATCAGCTATAGGATCAATCATGTATGCCATGATATACACACGTCCAGACGTGGCATATGCATTGAGTATGATGAGTCGATACCAAAAGAATCCATGCACCTACGGAGGACTAAGGATTGGGTATTGACTTATGGAGGAGATACTAAGCTATGCGCAACCGGTTACGCAGATGCCAGCTTCCAAACGGATCGAGATCTCAGTCCGTGTTCGTCTTCACTCTTAATGGTGCTGCGGTCAGTTGGAATAGTTCCAAACAGCAAGTTGTAGCAGATTCTACTACTGAACCGTTGAATTATGATAAGCATGTAGGGCACGTTAATTCCATGGGAATTAAACGCGTTCCTGAGTTGTAGTACTTGATTATGGATCTGATACATTATCTTTTTCATATATACTATTTATAACTTCATTGTTTTATATATAATATTTTGTTTTTCATGTGGATTGTACTGACAACATTGAACGCCACAAAGTGAACCGAATTACATTATATTTGTTTTGGTCCGTAATCGCCAATGTGAGCTGATAACTCCGGCTATTATATTGTGCAGTCGATTGATGGTGGGTTCAACGAGCCATAAGTCAAACGGTTGACTGATCGATTACAGGTGCGAGATTATAACGATACCTCGTAGGACAACTTTTTTGTGACAACGTAATGGAATCCTAAATGTTTAATAACATTCGGTGCCAGGTCGTGGATAGGACATCCATTGTGTTCCTAGAGTCGATTCTTTTGACTATCGACTGTCTCTTGAGATTAAGGCAGTTTTTGGGTGACTTTGGTTTCTTTCTCACGGTCTGCCGTGAATCGGAGGCTAAGTAGATTTTTTCTGGTCATTTCATACTGTGCTTACATCTGCAGGATTCGAGTTGAGGAAAATATCCAACCCTTATCGGTATAGTTATTTCTCGGGGCCACTCGAGGAGTTGTAATTGAAATGCATGGCCATGCTCGAATGTTGATTCGTTTATCAGTTAAGTTACTCTCTAGTCGGGGAAACCACTCTTGATGATGATCGCTTGTAAAATACGACCTTTGTGAATACGGATTTGCAAATTGTTTTACATTGAGTGGGAGAAATTTTAGGATATGAGAATCGGTTATCGCACATACACTTGTGAGGATAAGTGGGAGTTTGTTGGAGCTTGTGTCCTCCACAAATTAGTGTGATAACATTTGTAAATCTCTTACAGGTTCACAAGGGTATACTTCGTATATTTAATCAGTTGCTTAACGTTTACCTAATAACGGTTGGCTTGCTAGAAAGTTTGACGTTATTATCATACAGATGGCGGTGATCAACTGGTCCCTAAAGGTCACACCTATAATATGTGTTTGAGAGATGTGGTTATAGAAATATGATCATATTGATGCCTAATATGACTAAACAGTTAGTCAATGTGTTGATGAGACAATTATTTAATGAAGATTAAATAATATTAGTTGAGACGAATTAACTGTCAATTCGTAAATTGAATATAATAACTTATATTTAATTAAATGTATGTAATGTTAGCTTGGACGAATTAATCTGTTAATTCGTAATTAAATGTAATCGGTTATATTTAATATCAACAAGATGAATGTGTCATAGTGGTAATAGTGAGGATACTCAAACCAAGAGGTCATGGGTTCGATCCTCACTAGATGACAATTTACACATTTTATACATTTTTGGAATAACCGAAAAAAGAGAAATTAACTCTCATAATTTTGGTAAATGGGCCGAGAATATTAGGAAGAAAAATTCTACCCTAATCTCCTCCTCATACACGGTTAAAGGGGAAGGGGAGTGAATTTTTCTTAACCTAATTTTTCTGTCTCACTCTTGCCTCTCATCTCTACGAAAAACACACAAAAAAAAAACCTAAAAAATTAATCAGTTAATTTTTGGATAGATTCTAGCAAAATCAAGGGCATTTCTCGGAGCATCTTGGGTGCAACTGATAGGAGAATATCTATTTTGATATTGTTCTTAGGCCGTATATGCTAGGACCGAAGGTTAATTCTGAATCCTTTACTTTTGTTTATGTATTTTAATTTATGACTAGTGATCGTCATCATTAAATTCGTTATAATCCTTCATTTTAAGGGAAGTATACAGATTATTTCCCACAATTCCTTTGTCAATAACGACATGTATTATTTTGAATCCGAATTTAATCTTAAGATATTGTCCAAATATTTTGAAATCTCATTTTTTAAACGAATGATTTTGATCTTTACAGTCAAGACTTAATCCAGTTGTTTTTTGGTATTTAGTACTTGTTGATGTTGCATTGTGTTGTATTAAGCTCGCGGTGTTGCCTTACAAAATGTTTCAAGTTTTGGCATTTATCTTAGTTATAACGACAAATCCGATTTTTATACCTCATTTTCGTATGATTATGTCATAAAGATTTAAGTGTTATTTAATGGCATTAGGCATGGTCTCAAAATTTGAAAAACTTTATTTCAGAGTTTTCTTAATTTGGTTGATTAATAAGATTTCTATTTTGTTAATAATATCATGCGTTGTTTTAAATCGAAAATATTGCCTAAAAAAAAAAATTGCATCGTGGTATACATGATTAACTTTTAAAATTTGTACTTAAAGTATGGTTTCCCTTGTTTTGTGGAGTTATGATCCTTGTTAATAATGCGCTATTTTGCTTGACTTACCTTGTGGATTGTATACTTTTGATGAGTGAAGACGTGTATGTTGGAGTATGTGTTCTCAACAATAGTTCGATCACATGCTTAAATCTCATATTAAGAATACGTAAGGGGTGATTCATTATATAGTCAACTGATCGTCATTAATCGGTAATGATTGGCTAACTAGAGTTTGACATTACTGTCGTTTGATGGTGGTGATCGGTTGATCCCTTAACGTCACACCTAAAGGACAATTCCCTTAATGGACAAATTGATTAATTGTATTATAATACAAGTTAATCAATTCTTTAAAATTGAACAATTCAATTGTGAGAGAGATTATTTATATCATATTGTAATGGGATTAAATAAGATGTCTTTTAGTAATTGAAATACTTTATTACTAAAATTGTTAATTGTTTGAGAAACAATAGAGATAAGAATGAGTGGTTAATTAAAATTACAAGATGTTGTGAATTATAATTATGTGACCCATTTTATTTATGTGATCAAGTATCACAAGTCAATTTGTAATGTGTGATTTAAAATTTATAAAATGATATTTATTTGATAAATATGCATTAAATTAATTAATAACATGTAATATACTACATGTGACATATTGTGTGACAATTGACAAATTGACAAAATAAAATGGTAGTCCATTTTATGTTAAATGGACCGAAATATTGGGTAGTATAGGGTGTTAGGATGATGTTATTTTATTAGGAGAAATAGACATCATCACGGCTAGTAAAGACTAGCTTACATGCCTATTGTATTGTGAAGAGAAAAAGTGAAAAGCAAGATGCCAATTTTGGCTCCTTCCTCTTGCCTCCACCGGTTTCACTACTCTCTTTTAAGAGAGTTTTGTTCTCTTATAACATACAACACACTACCATTATTCATTCATGCATGCAAACTCTCTACTACTCTCACAACTCTCTAAAATGTCTTAGAATCTTCATAAATTGTTCATCATAAATTCTAAACACAATATAGGATTACTAGTGTAGTAACAAGTATATTATTAGAATAAATTTTAAGGGTACTAGTGTATTAATCTAGTTAATTAGTATACTAGTTTAAGGGATAAGTCTTGGGTGCAATCAAAGGAGAATCTCTACTTTGGGATTTTGGAGGATCATCCAACATATTATAGATCAAGAACAAATAAGGAAGGTGACCTTATTTGTGCCCTTAATTTTGTGCCATCTCACAATGTAAGGCACATTGTTTTTCCTTATAAATCTCTTATTTCGTTATGCATGCATTAGATCTAAAGAACAAATAATTAAGAATTTAATTTGTTCACTATTAGAGGAGTCTAATATTAAGTATATGAACCTAACAAGTGGTATAAGAGCATAGGATGTTGCATGCATAATCGGTTATTATTTTTCCGAGTTAAAATGTCAACATATAAAACTAAAAATTTGTGATTTTTAAGAGTAAACAACGAAATAATGATGCATGTTATATATTATGGTCCTAAAATTTTATTAGGTGATTTTTATGATTTATGGTAATTTATGGTAATTTATTGCTCATTTTAATGATTTTTGGTCATTTTATTACATTTTTATGACTAAAATGGGATATAAAATGATAAAAATAGTTAAAGTAAGTCTCTGACCTTGAAAATTTTATATGACCTCACATGCATATTTTACAAGTTGTGTGTAAAATCTCGTATTAATTTGATTAATATTGCATGATTTATGATTTTTATGAGATAAAAATGGATTAAAAGAGGTAAAATAGTTAAAAATAGTTAAACTTCTAACCAGGCCATGAAACGTTAATATGTTGTCACATGCATGATTTACAGAGTGTATGTAAATTTTGAGATGAAATGATCTCATTTAGCATGATTTATGAATTTTTGGAGTAAAAATGGCATAAATAGTGACTATTTTAGCATAAATCTTGGGTGCAATCAAAGGAGAATCTCTACTTTGGGATTTTGGAGGATCATCCAACATATTATAGCTCAAGAACAAATAAGGAAGGTCACCTTATTTGTGCCCTTAATTTCGAGCCATCTCACAATGTAAGGCACATTGTTTTTTCTTATAAATCTCTTATTTTGTTATGCATGCACTAGATCTAAGGAACAAATAATTAAAAATTTAATTAGTTCACTATTAGAGGAGTCTAATATTAGGTATATGAACCTAATAGTGTAGGCACCCGTGGTTGTAATTTAGAAGATATGAAACGAGAGTGAGTCAGCGAGCATGTTAGGGTAATTGGGCAAGTTCTAATAATGTATGATGAGTGGTATTGCATTTTGAGAGTTATGAATGTGAAATATATGTTTTATTGGGATTGAGGTGAGTTTGTTCATTTGATGTGAATGTGAGCCGTGTAAGTAGATAGGTGTATGATTTTGTGAAAGAGAGAGAGTTGTTTGATGAATAAGGTTGTTATTGGTCTAAATTCTGGAAATGGTTGTTAGTGCTTAAACTGGATTCGATAAATTGGATTCAATAAGAGGTGATGTAGGTATTTTGAATGAAGGAAATTGACTTTGGAGAAAAGAATCTTTTATGCTGAGTAGTGATCCAAATTTATGGATATGGTTAGCAGATTAAAATGATAAGCGGAGTTGTGATTTTGTATACGGTTCTTGTTTGGAAATTAAGAGTAGAAGAGAGTGGCTTTAGCTTGCATATGATGTCATGAACCGAGTAAGATGATTATATGAGGTAATTTTTGGATAATGAGTGATGTGCGATCTAAGTTGAATATCTGTTGAATATTTGAAATCATGGATAGTGAATGAAGTTGCGTTGCATATTAAGGAATATTATTTTTAAGCATAACTTGGAAACTTTGGTTGATAAATGATTGAGATACATAATGGTAAAATTAATATTACCAAGTTTGCTTTTCGCGGTTATGAGAGTAAGAGTGTGGCGTGTAATACTTGAGGATTCAATCATATTGTTGAGGTATTTGATCATTTGTGTTATAGAGTATAATAGTGTAATTTGAGTGTGTATACACGAAGCGTGAAAGTAGTTAGATGGAAATATGACCCTATGCGTGGTAGTATAGACGTTGTTGTATAGTTGCCTCCCAATCGTCAAGTAAAGCGTCCTTAGTATACATCGTAATCTTGTGGAAGTGTCCATTTGAAGGGTAATGTTGTTATTATTCCTTGAGAAGAATGAGTGGTTAGAGATAGTGTAAGTGTATGACTACTGATGTAACTATTGCGGTTGTTGGTGACGGTATGGTGATACCGTCACCGGGTATAGGAGGGAAGCAATGCTTGTGAAACGGATTTTAAATGTGATGTTGTATCATGTTTTGTTTTAGTTGGGTTGTAATAATGGCCATAAGGCCGTGAGTTATTCTAACTTATTTGTTTGATGGTGTATAAATCACAATCGGAGTCTATTAGTATTTGTGTGATGAAATAGGAAAGTTTAGAACCGAGTTGAGAATGAAAACATTCTGCCCCAGGTGACACTCGACCGAGTGCACCATGCACTCGACCGAGTGGTCACCTACTCGGCCGAGTGGCCTCCTACACTTGACCGAGTGGACTGCTTGGACCCTTGTTTTGTTGATATTTGACCAAATATTGAGCATGTACCCTTATTTCACGGTTTATATAAGTTGAATTGTGTTTGATGACCATGACTAACCTTATATGTGTGATATGTGTGAATTGTTTACGTTTGATTATATGGTGTGGCATTTTGCAAGTAATGGAAATCATTGATTCAACACGAGTGGATTGATGATAGAAATGATATGATAATCTTGTTTGATGTGTGTTAATCAACGTGAGTCTATTTCATTGTGTAAAAGTAAGATGAATGATGCAAATTATATGTTGCATAGTGGTCATTTGCATGATTGTGATTGTGGTCTTCCGTTTGAGCGGAAGTGTTGATGATAGATAGGAATAGATATGGAAACACATGTGTGATCATGTGGTGAATTTGACGCGGTACATGCGTGGCATGGTGTGTGAAAATGGAAATGTTGAATATTGTTGAGTCACATAACGAGTAATTTTTGTTTAATTGATTATTTCCTGGAATCCGCATATTCATGATTGATGTGCATACATGTGAATGTATGAGATTTGACGTAATATAGATACATAATAATAACCGAGTTATACCCCGTGATTGATATGTATACATAACCAACATGAATTGGTAGTAGTTTATGGGATTATAGATTGGAGCCGTGGTTTTGACCTAGTACTTGACCTTTGGGAAGCTTGTAGATGGGGGATTAGATCAATGGAATTATAATTATATGAGGATTGATTATAGATTTGCAATGAGTAAGAAAGAATGTTGAACTGGGAACATATCCATTGGTGGAATTTAGTAATGAACGTATGAGAGCACATTATGAGGATTGATAGTTGAACTTCGGGACGAAGTTCCCTTTTCGGGGGAGTGAATGGAATAATTAGGAATCTAAAGAAGGAAAACTAGCATTGTATTTAATACCTGTCCTTTTAGGGACCCGTTGACCGACGTTGACTGACCTTAGACACTGATCTTGCCCTTGAGAAAGATTACGAGCGATGTCTTGTGACGATGTGAGCTTTGGTTTGTGTGGGACTCGATCTAGCTGAGGCTACTCGATCGAGTAGCTTGGGAGCTCGATCGAGTAGGGGTCACTCGATCGAGTAAGTTAGTTACTCGATCGAGTAACGGGTTTGCAGCGGGAATTATAAATCGATAATCGTGAAACCTCAAATCATTTCCGCACCTCATTTCCAAAACCTAGATGCCGTCACTCTCTTTCTCCTTCACCATAATCCTTACCTTGAGGTCCTTGAGGATGCTTACACTATGGGGATGAGATGCTTGAGTCGGGTAGCGGTCTTGACACCGGATTGCTATGCATAGGTATGTTATCATCATCATCATCGTCGTCGTTGTTTTCAGCTAGGGTTGTAGTGATAGTGATAGATGGTTGTACTGTTTGTATAGGTGTGTTGCTTGGTTGATTAGTATCATGTGGTCGGACGCGGAATTGCTGCGGTGCGCTAATGGTAGGTTCGCATACTCAGTACTGTTGGTTGTCTAGAGTGTCTTTTGATGTGGTTTGGTTGCTGTAGTGTCGGTATGTTTGATTGTTTGTGGCAATTGGTTGGTGTTGTGTCATTTTGATTATCGTTGTTGTGGTACAACTGATTGTGATTGTTTGTCTATGGTTCTTGAGGGCCGTCCTCGGCTGAGTGGAGTCACTTGCGGGAGTGGCTTCACGCCCGTAGTTCACCCTCCGTGGAACCCGCCGCGGGAAGGGATGTGCACATTAATGGACATGGGTTTATCGCTCGGATTGATGAGTGGGGCTTAGGTGGGAACGGCTGTCGTCCCCCACTGGCAGGGCTGGTCCAGTGGACAGTCGGTGATGGTGATTGATTGGAGGAGATGTGGTGTGTGTGTGTGTGTGTATTGCTGTGCTTGTGTTTGCGGTTGTGTGTCTGTTCCCTCAGTTGCTGACCTCGTATGGTTTTGTTTTGTTGTTTGTTTCTGTTGTGTTTGCCGTGATCCACTATGGTGAGCAGTCAGTCTTAGCAGGTTGTGGTTTGGATCATAGCTGGGTGCTTGGCGGGATGAGTCAATCATGAGTCACGATAGAAGTAGTTCGCATAGTAGATAGTGGTTTCGAGTTGTATCTTTCATACCGTCTGTTGTTTGTAATCACTTGTAATTTAACTTAAACGTTCTTTTATCGACATTTGATTATTACTGTCCTCGGGCAACCGAGATGGTAACGCCCTTATATGCAAGGTCTTGCTAAGACTCCTTGGTATATGGGGGTGTTACAAAGTTGTATCAGAGCGACGATTTTGGAACCTGTAACAAATGATTTTAATTAACGTAGAGAGTCTAATAAAATGAACCTGGTGTATGTATCTTGGGAGCCCCAGCCGATGCTAGATTTTGGGTGAGTAGGCACCCTCATTTCAAAATCTTGGCCCCATTATGCTTAAGCTAGTCACCGGTTATGGGGATATCGAGTCGGGAATTATGTGCCTAGTGTGTATAATGGTTATGTTAGGAATGTCTGTGATAGAGTCTCTATGAGTGTTAGTACGTGTAACTGTTATGAGGAAGTGTGAAAGTATGTGGTTGAGTAGAAGTGTGTATGGAAGTAATGAAAGTGGTGAAAAGTTTATAGTACGCGACAGTGTGGTGTGATGTGGTGATAATAATGTTTCCTATGTCGTTTTATGCGTATTAGTTATTATAAAGGAATTGCGAGTCTTGCACGTGGTGATGATAGTAAGTGGTAAGTTTGAATTAGTTGTAACGTTTGTCAAGTAATATTTGATAAGTGTGATGGATGTATGGTTGAATGATTTTATGTTATGGCATAGTTAAGTTGAGTAATTTAGTTGATAATTTGTTGTGACGTGGTTAAATTAATAGTAAGTTTGGATGATAAATGATGGTTCAATGTTAGACGAATGTTCAGAGTGATATAATTGTAAGTTGTATTGCTGGAGTTGCAAATGTATGATTAGAAGTAAAATAATGTGTTGCAGGTGCGCATGAATAAGCTGATAGTGTGGTCAATCCTTTGCGTAATGTCATTATAAAATGAAGTGATACGTATCTTGGTTGAATGAAACTATTGCGTTTCATTTGAGTAGTAGTAATACGTCGTGAATGAGTATAATAATCTGTGACGATTTCCAAACTTCTTTTGGAATCGACACGAGTTGTTGTTTTGCAGGGACTGTTACTCAAACTTGTAACATTTGACTTTATTCTTAGTGTTACCCGACCGAGTACGAGTATCTACTCCATCGAGTAGACCTCATTCGATCTAGCTAGGAAGCTATAATATCGATAATGTTGGATCTACCAGCGGAAACTCGACCGAGTAGCTCCAACTCGATCGAGTAGAGACCACTCGATCAAGTAACCTACTTACTCGATCGAGTAAGTGAACAGTTCCCGAGTTTATACGGGATTCATAACCCTTATTCTCTCTTCTTTCTTTCTTATTTCTTCATTCAAAAAAACCCTAAATCTCTATATCTCCCTCTAAGTTGATCTCATCCTTGTGATTTTGGTGCTTGAATCTTGTGTTTTCTTTGCTTAATTCGTCTACCTTACTTGCTAATCAAACAAGGTAAAAATGTTCACCCTATATCCATGTTTTTATTGATTAGAAGCATGTAGGTTGTTAGTATTTGCTGAAAATTCAGTTTATATGCATAAAATCTTGCTTGTAAGTGTTGTAACATGATCTATTTACTTTAATTTTTGAGTATTGATGCTAAATATAAGAAAAATCGAATCAATTTTGGTGAATGTGTGTGTCGAAATTTCTAGGGTTTGGAATGTTAAATTGAATTTTGATTGTCTTTTACATATGAAAAGGGGAAAATTGGGTAATGTATGTTGTGGGCATCATGTTTAGTGTTGATTTTGATGGTTTTTACTCAAAATTTTGCCTTAAAACTCCGTCTTAAAAGTGCCCCAAATTGAAATTCGTCCCACATTATTGTGAAATTTGTCTATTTGTGAAGCTAGTTTGAAGGTTTAATTTTCAAAATTAGTAGTTATGTTGTTAATTGATGCCAAACTTGCCATAATTTTGACAGCTGTAGAGACCGTCTGATGATAATTTCAGAGTTTATACTTAAAAATTTCTAGATTGTTTGGTAAAAGTATGTACGTAGTAACTCTTTTCCATGATCATACATGAATGTTTATATGTTTTCAAGTAAATGTGATTTGTGTATCTAAGACATGTGTTGAAAACAGATGCCGAGACCAACTGTCGGAACCCGTCAGAGTAAGAGGGGGAGGGCTTCGGAGCCCGAGGTAGGTGAGGGGAGTGGGGGACCTACGGTCCCAGCGGTACCCGAGTACCCATCTGTTGTCTTTGGGGACTTTACGCAAAGAGATGCTTTTGTTGCCTTACAGAGACGACGGATGAGACCCACCCGTTGTATTGACACCACTCTTTTGATTGACCTGGGGATTGAGACTGATGTTAGGCCCATCCTCGAGACCTTAGGTATGACTGGGTTGTACCGCCTTCGGAAACACTCTTATGCTTTTCTGACCCTTGAGTTCATGAGTTCTTTCAAGTATGATGCGGTGGAACAAACCGTCGAGTTCCGCCTCATGAACACCAGTTTCTTTCTGACCATGGATATGTTTTCCACCCACCTCAGCCTTGCTCGACCTGCGAAGGGAGCTCTTAGGAACATCCCGACTGAGTGTGGAGCTAGTAGCCTTATGCCTTGCTTTACCGGCAAACCCGCCCCCACCTCTAGCAACATGTTGATTAATGATGTTCAACATGTCACCCTGAAGATCTTTCTTCGTGCTTTGACCTGTTTTCTTTATGAGAGGAAAGATGTGAGTAAGCTTAAGTCACACGAGGTGATGTTGCTTGCGGCGTACCTTAACCCCACCCGATCTCAGAGAGTCAACTTCAGTGCCCCAGACATAGTGTGTGCTAGCTTGGCCTTGATGACCTCTTCTGACACTCGTTTTCTGAGCTGTGGTGACATTGCCACGCATTTGGCGGAGCGTCTGACCACTTTTGAGGCCTCCTCGGCCTATGCACCCTTGACTCCGATGGTGCCTACCTTGGACCGTGAGTACTTTCTTGACACCAAGTGGTTGAGGATTTTGGGGGACAGTGGGTTAGCATGGAGAGTTTGGGGAATGAGTTGGATGAGGATACCTGCTCCTGAGCACCTTCCCGTGACCGAGTCTTTACCGGCGGCAGTTGTTGGTACCGATTCTGATGAGGATGAGGAAGTTCCTGAGAGGCAGCTTTACCTCATTGACCCGGATATCTTGGAGGTGATGCCTGAGCCGACGAAAGAGGATCGTGCTAGACCTGAGGATGCCCAGCCTAGGGTAAAGAGAGGACCACGACGAGTAAGGGAAAGGGTGGCTGAGACCCAGCCGGAGCAGCCTGTGCCTCCACATTACCAGTTTCCCGGTTACCCTTTCTTCTATAGCCCTGAGATGAGAGCAAACGAGCTCATGGAGAGGTTGTCTACTACCTTGACACTCCGGAACCTCCATGAGATGGCGTATGTGCAGGGCATCGGGACCGAGGCAGCTCAGCCCGTATGGTGGAGGGGCGTTGGGGATGACAGTGGAGTCTTCCACTCTTTTAACGTGGAGAGGTCTACTTGGGGAGAACCTCAGTCATATCCCTACGGTTGCTTGGCCCCATGGCGTGTGGGTGCAGATGCTGGCATGGGGTGGAGTCGCAGGTCAGGATGCAGCTGGAGCAGGTACATCTAGTGGTGATGGTAGGGACGAGGTGATGGATGAGCAGGCGATGGGGTGATGATACTCCTTTTCTTTTCATATTGTTTCATGGGTTTGTAGTCGATAGTACTTGTTTTGGTTGGTACTTTATTAAACTTTGGTGTGTATGTTGGCCATGAGGCCGTATTTTAGATACTTTTAGACTGTTTATGCAGGATTTTGAGTCGGGAAAGCATTTCCGACTCCCGTATATATATGTTGCTTTGAGATGGAAGTGGCGTCGCAGGGGATTTTGACCTGTGGCTACATGACATGATATATATATATATATATATATATATATATATATATATATATATATATATATATATATATATATATATATATATATATATATCATGTGAGTCATGTTTACGTATTGTCAAGGAAGTGTCGTGGCTGTCATGAGTCGAAGATGCATATTGGTTAATTGGTACTACTCTCGGTTGTATTTACATAATTTTGTATACTATATCAAGCCGCCTTAGATAAGTAATGTACAATGATTAGAATTTTGTTGCATAATTGATATGATTGTATAACAAAGTAATTGATGACTTGGCTGCTAGTTGGTAATGGTATATCTTGTGGTGTGATACACGCTTTCAGTGGTTTTATAGTTATACGAGTCAAATTGTGTAATGTCAAGAAGTACATTGGGTCATCATGAGTCAAGGTTTGCTTTGTGGTTAGTAAGTAATGTCAATGTGGTATAATATGTGTCGGTTTGTGGGACAAGAAAAGTTATGTGATGGTGAATTTCGGGGACAAAGTTCTTTTTAAGAGGGGAAGAGTAATGTCACAAAGGAAAAATGACGTAATCATAACAATTTTACAATGTTTTCATGACATTTTAGGGTATGTTGAATGGTTGCTTGGATAATTTTATAGTGGTTATTGTGTAATTGGGTAGCAGTTTATAATTGTTGATTGGAATATCATGTCATTATATCGTATTTGCAATTAGTTGTTGTAACGCCCCGTAATTTCGGACCGTTAATATATTTCGAAAATAATTAATTAATCAAGTTAAATTTAATATTAATGTATTTAAAGTAAAAATAATTCAAAGAAATATAATTTTATTATATTTTAAGGTAAAGTATTTATTTTGATAGTTTCGAGATGTTTAAAAATAGTTTAAACCGTGTAAAACTTTTTATTTCGAAATAAGGGCGTATCGGGGGGAAAATGACAATTCTTTTGAACATTGGGTAAACGAATTTGGAAATGGGTCGTATGAGTATTCAATTTTCTTGTAATCTCGTGTTTAAAAACTTTGGTCTTGTCGGAATTTGCATTTGACCTACGGTTTTAATTATTATCAAAACGAGCCAAAACCGACTCGTAAAAATCCCGACTTAAACCCGTCTTTCCTCCTTTCCTCTTCCCTTTCACGCGGCACCTCCCCCTTCCCTTTCTATTTTTCTGATTTTTTCTTTCCTTCATCTTCCTCAATCTTCCAAACACCATTTTACCCAAATTCAAGCTTAATTTCACCATAACTTTTGCGTTTCTTATCGGTTTTTCGCATAATTTATATTTCCGGAATCCCCTCGACGAGATCTACAACTTGGTATAATTTAATTTCAGTTTTATCGAAGTTGTTTTAAGACGAATTTTCGGTATTTTCGGTATTTATGTACTTATTATGGTGTTTTTATTGTTTAATTAGGTGAAGAATTGGAGGACGAGTTTGGGGACTCGTATATTGTCGAGGATAGCGGCTAGTGCTTGTTAGGGTTTGGGTTTTAAGGTGCTAATTGCTCTTTTTCTAGCTTAAGGTAACATATTTCGAGTTACTCGACGAAAGATCGTCACATGCTTTGATTTTTGTATGTTTGGGTGATTTTTAATTGAGTAGAAATTTTCACATGTTTAAATTTGATGCATACATGGTTAATTCATGTCTTTTGGTTAGTTTAAGTTAGGATATTAGTATGGGAACGATTAATTAATGTTCAGACGATGTTAAAATGAACAAAAACGGAAAAAAAAGAGGAGTAATAGGGGCGGCAATGGGCCAGAAGAGCAATGGCAGCCCACGGATGGCCCATGGCTGGCCCGGGTCGGCCCGTTGCTTGTTTCGCGGTTTTCCATGCATTGTTCGTCATTTTAGGTTCATTAATGATATAATTAGAATAAGTAATGTATGGGTAAACTTTTAAATTAAATCAAATTAGTAGTAAAAATTATGTTAAAGGTAAAAATTATATTTATTTTGGTAGTTGCTCATGTTAGTATAGGTTAGAAAATGAAATTGTAAAGATTAGGCTCAGAATGAATTACATAGCGATAATTGTAATGTTTTGTTGATTGTCTTGCCGAAAACCGAGCCTTAGTCCTTTTGACGATGCGATGTCGCTTAATTGAGTGATTGGTCACCGCAATTTAACCCGCACTGTCCGCAGGTCAGGGGTTGCGGGTAAAAATTCGGTTGAATGAATTAGATAATCGGCCTTTTTCTTGCTTTAGGCCATTTATTATATCTCTATTTCACATGTGTAGTTAGTTGAATTTTAAGTAGTTTCCTATATTGTAAAAACGGCCCTAGATTCCCCGAAGCCTTTAATATGGTTAATATTGTTAGAATTGGAAATTGGTATTGAGGATTCTTTGGTTTATCTCGCGAATAGACATTTATATAGCCTTTCACATGATAGAATGTTAGCATTTAGGTTGGTAAGTTGGACTTTTTGTCCTCTTATGGTTAAGTGAGTGTCTTACTTGTCTTGTGTGGTGTGGGCTAAAGTATTCAAGTCGGGACTAGCCGTGACTAGGTCCTAGGTGAGTATTTCGGCCTTCGTCATAGATAGGTCTTTATAGTCTCCGACGAGTATATGTTCACCGCTTAATAGCCTTTGTGTTCTCGACTAGTGGATTTATATCCAAGTTGGGGCATAACCTCGTTACTTATTTTGTTAGTAAGTGGTCACCTTAAGTACTAGCCAACCCTTTGGTGGACTCCTTAGGGTACTCACTTTGTTTTAGAAAAATTGTGGGTCTTGGGTGCGGTGGTGTGTATCCGCATGTCTAGGTCTCAAGGCAGATTTTAGGCTAGGGTTGTGTTGTGTCTTGGCCATGTTTTATTAATATTAACCGCTGAGCCAAGATACCGGTTCGATTACCTTCCCTACCTCGTGGTATAGACTCGAGTTACAGAGTGACTATTGACGGTACTAAGAACTTATGCCTGTCTTTGATATATTGCCCTTTCTTGTTTGGTGATTCTATGAATCATAGAAGGTGAGATGCAAGCCGGCTATGGTTGATAGAGTTTGGATTACTACTTGTTATATTTCTCACATGATAGTTTAAATTAGTCAATTTAGCATTCATATGTTAGGATACTTGGAAATTAGATTAATTATCATATTGTTTACATGTTTTACTACATGTTACATTAATTATGACGATTCGTGGTGAGGACTCGAAGTTACTCCCACCTAATTGTGGCTTTCGTGTTTGTATAAAATGCGATTGACAGGTTGTTGATGCTTTGTTGGGGTCACAGACGAGCTAGTGAGCATAAGGAACCTTGGACCTAGTTTTGACTATTCTATTAGTAAACCTTTAACTTTTGGTTTTGTATATAATTTGAAGGGACATATGTCTCCCTTTTCTATTTTGGGTTGTATCATTATGTATTTTCTTACCTTTAGCGGTGTTAAGTAAATTAGATTGTTAGCAATTGCAGGTTTTGGCACCCGCCTATTGGGAATGTTGGAGATGTTGTGATTGGTTTAGAAAATTTTTTGAAATTACAGGTTTTTATATAGTTGGACCAATTACAAACATATCCTACCAGTTTTTCCGTAGAATTTACGCGCTTAATTATCGGGTTATTTAAGGGTGTCACAGTTGGTATCAGAGCCTATTGCTCCCGACGCACGTTTGTGCACCCCACTTAAAACCACTTGACCTTTAAATAATAAACTTGAGAGATGGGTAGGAGGGGTAGATTTAGGATTTTATGTGGTAGTCTGTTTGTGATTGCTAATTGTTAGGTACTAATTGATTTTCTCTTTTGTAAGATGGCTCTCCAATAGATGTAGATAATGCAATCTTACCTTAGTCTTCCAATCTCGTTGTTTATTCGTCTTTCAAATTCCTCTTCTCTCGCCTTGGTAACTACCTTTCAATTCTTTCTCCCGATTCATCTTAGGTTCGTTTGCTTCTTATAATAAAGTCCATGTGGACACCTTCCTTTTATTCCGCAGGATAGTTCCCTTGTTCAAGAGAACCCGGTTTTGAGAGAATGTATCATTTGAGGGCGTGAACGAGTTGAGAAATTGATTGGTTAAGGTTTGAGTGGTATAGGAGAATATAACTTGGGATCCTTTGGTTAGACTTGTTAGTTGTGCATGATATGAGAGCCTAGTGAGTTGAGGAACACCTTTGGATTTATGTCTATTGAGAGCTTGTTTGTTATAGATGATTGAGCATGGGTACTACCTTAGCACATAAGATGGAATGAACCTGAGCTACTTCATTTGAGAGTCTCGATGTTTCTTATGGAGAATTAAAGGAATGATAGTTAGCCCTAATCCTTGTAGGCCTTGAAAGGAATACAATAGGACATTGACGTTGCTTAATGGTTTGGTATCGTACTTTGGAATTAGTTAGTTTGTTAAACCTTTTGAGTTGACCAAATCTAGTATAGAGTAGCCCTTGTTGACCTTATTAATCATATCTGAATTTGGGAATTTCGGTGGAAAGTTGTTCGATGTAGTTCGTTAGTTCAAAGATGTGATTCTAATTTATGGTATCGGAGACTAGAAGTATTAAGTGGTGAGATGATGGAGTAAACAAGCCATGGTACTTGGGGATGACATAGCAAGTGAAGTTCGATGACGAGAATTGTAAAGGAGATACCTTGGGACTTGGATGGTAACAAATGAATTTGTGTGGTGAATTGATTTTGGCTCTTGGAACCAATTGAGTTGAGGAAAACCTACCTTTGTGAGTCCTTGTTAATCCTATGTTATGGTAGACTTTTGAGTCTTTGTTGAGCACCTTAGTGATGTAACTTTATCATAGCAATCATAAGCTTTGAAGAGTGTTTGGTTAAGCGGTAACCCTTTCATTATGCCGCTGCTGTTCTCCTCTCCTTCTCTTTAGCATTTGTTGAACCCTGTTTTATGCCGAAGTTTACGTATCTTCTTCTTGCCCGAAATATCTTCTTAACTCGAGTACCTCTTATTTCTGTCAACCGTTATTTTTACGGTCCGACTCCTTAGTTTCCTAACTTGTCAGGCTCATGCATCCTTCGAAAATATTTTACCGTTTCTCTATTCCGTTATAACTCCTTATCTACTTAGTATAGTTGGTACCTTGTTGACCATGTTTACAGAGTTAGTGGGATGTGATTTGAGGATTTTTGTATTTTGATTTTTGTCGGGAATTAGTGTAGGAGTTTGTGTCTCAGATTGACCATGTGATATGAGAGCTAGATTTTTGGTGGAATTCTTATGATGGCAATGTTGTAGTCTCCTTGCGAGTTAAGGTTCGCGTGTTTTGGTGGTATAAGACCCACTTTGGTTTCAATTTGATGATGAGACTAATGGGATTAGTTTACGTAGGTGGAGTATTTCTATGGTTATTTTGGATTTGTTTTGGGCATTGTCGTTCGGGGATTGTCGTTTGTCATTTGATCCTTACTTCACGGAATTGGGGATTTATAGTTAAGTCTGTGGATTGTTATTGTAAATTTGGACCTTATATTTAATCCTTTGAGGAATCTTTCTATTGGAATTGGAATATTGTTGGGAAGTAGGATAGTGAACCTTGAGTAAACCGATCAGATGATTTGTGTGATGAACCCATTTATCTTATAGTTAGTGCTAATTATGGATTGGATAGTGCAACTTGTTGCTTGTGGGTTGGTTTCAAGCATGAATGCGTTTGAGAATATTGAATTTTGGTAAGGGTATAATATTGTTACTAGTTTCGACTTTGGATTTTGAGTTTGTTTGATGGAGGATACTGGTGGAAACATTTTGATTGGAAAACTGTTAAGTTATAATTGTAGAGGATAGGATTGTCTCAAGGATTAACTTATGAGTAGACTTGTCGAGGAGTGGTTCAGATGGCTCTTTGGATTAGTGTGGCCTCTGGTTGTTGCCCTGTTGATGTTCGGAGGACCTAGTAGGATGACTCTGTGGTTGGATAATTGAGTGAACCTTTCTCGATGTACCGATCTTCCTAATTCCGATCTCCGACAATTGTCATTCTTGCCATTCTGGCTTGTTCCGTTGTGCTCGCCTTTATGGAACTCATTTGACCTCTTGAGTAAAGCCTCTTGTTCAATGACATCTTTATTGACTTCATCCAAAAATTCCACCTTTAAAAGTTCAATTCCTTCTTGTCTGTTGGGTGTGAGTTCCCTATCGCGACTTGCACTTCTCGTTCCCGAGTTGTTTTCCGTCTTGCATAGATTCTATATAGTTTGAGTAAACTTTTGGTTCATTTACTTGGAGTAAATTTACAAATTGACCTTTTTCTATAACATTTGAAAATGATTTCTCACTCTCTTTCAACCCTAGTGTTCGATTGGACATCTAAGCTATTTCTCGTTTTGTGTAATGATTCCTTTACTTACTCTTTTTCCGAGTTACTAAGCCTTATTTAATCATAATTAGTAAAGATAGTATTCTTACTATAGAACTTTAAGCTAAAATTTTGAAAATACTTATATGATTTTTAATGGTTTTAACATTAGTGAATGTTAAATCTCGTTGTTGGAGACGTCCCAATAATGGGTTTTCTCATTTATTGGTGTAGAAATATTTTTATATCTTGATATGAATATGGATGTTCTTGTCTGATCAACAAGAGTATCACCGTTTCATTGAAAAGATACCTATATTTTCTTATAACTATAATTTCACCTTCTAAGTTTCGAGGGCGAAACTTTTTAAAAGGAGGGGTGATTGTAACGCCCCGTAATTTCGGACCGTTAATATATTTCGAAAATAATTAATTAATCAAGTTAAATTTAATATTAATGTATTTAAAGTAAAAATAATTCAAAGAAATATAATTTTATTATATTTTAAGGTAAAGTATTTATTTTGATAGTTTCGAGATGTTTAAAAATAGTTTAAACCGTGTAAAACTTTTTATTTCGAAATAAGGGCGTATCAAGGGGAAAATGACAATTCTTTTGAACATTGGGTAAACGAATTTGGAAATGGGTCGTATGAGTATTCAATTTTCTTGTAATCTCGTGTTTAAAAACTTTGGTCTTGTCGGAATTTGCATTTGACCTACGGTTTTAATTATTATCGAAACGAGCCAAAACCGACTCGTAAAAATCCCGACTTAAACCCGTCTTTCCTCCTTTCCTCTTCCCTTTCACGCGGCACCTCCCCCTTCCCTTTCTATTTTTCTGATTTTTTCTTTCCTTCATCTTCCTCAATCTTCCAAACACCATTTTACCCAAATTCAAGCTTAATTTCACCATAACTTTTGCGTTTCTTATCGGTTTTTCGCATAATTTATATTTCCGGAATCCCCTCGACGAGATCTACAACTTGGTATAATTTAATTTCAGTTTTATTGAAGTTGTTTTAAGACGAATTTTCGGTATTTTCGGTATTTATGTACTTATTATGGTGTTTTTATTGTTTAATTAGGTGAAGAATTGGAGGACGAGTTTGGGGACTCGTATATTGTCGAGGATAGCGGCTAGTGCTTGTTAGGGTTTGGGTTTTAAGGTGCTAATTGCTCTTTTTCTAGCTTAAGGTAACATATTTCGAGTTACTCGACGAAAGATCGTCACATGCTTTGATTTTTGTATGTTTGGGTGATTTTTAATTGAGTAGAAATTTTCACATGTTTAAATTTGATGCATGCATGGTTAATTCATGTCTTTTGGTTAGTTTAAGTTAGGATATTAGTATGGGAACGATTAATTAATGTTCAGATGATGTTAAAATGAACAAAAACGAAAAAAAAAGAGGAGTAATAGGGGCGGCAGCGGGCCCGGCAGCAGCCCGGCAGGCCCACGGCTGGCCCGGGTCGGCCCGTTGCTTGTTTCGCGGTTTTCCATGCATTGTTCGTCATTTTAGGTTCATTAATGATATAATTAGAATAAGTAATGTATGGGTAAACTTTTGAATTAAATCAAATTAGTAGTAAAAATTATGTTAAAGGTAAAAATTATATTTATTTTGGTAGTTGCTCATGTTAGTATAGGTTAGAAAATGAAATTGTAAAGATTAGGCTCAGAATGAATTACATAGCGATAATTGTAATGTTTTGTTGATTGTGCCGAAATTTGAGCCTTAGTCCTTTTGACTGATGCGATGTCAGTTAATTGAGTGATTGGTCAGCCGCAATTTAACCCGTACCT
The DNA here is from genome assembly GCF_048544455.1 of Silene latifolia. Taxonomy (NCBI): domain Eukaryota; kingdom Viridiplantae; phylum Streptophyta; class Magnoliopsida; order Caryophyllales; family Caryophyllaceae; genus Silene; species Silene latifolia. The sequence goes on from NC_133538.1 coordinate 46,001,150, forward strand.
GTCGCAGGGCTGGGGTTGCGGGTAAAAATTCGGTTGAATGAATTAGATAATCGGCCTTTTTCTTGCTTTAGGCCATTTATTATATCTCTATTTCACATGTGTAGTTAGTTGAATTTTAAGTAGTTTCCTATATTGTAAAAACGGCCCTAGATTCCCCGAAGCCTTTAATATGGTTAATATTGTTAGAATTGGAAATTGGTATTGAGGATTCTGTTGGTTTATCTGCTGAATAGACATTTATATAGCCTTTCACATGATAGAATGTTAGCATTTAGGTTGGTAAGTTGGACTTTTTGTCCTCTTATGGTTAAGTGAGTGTCTTACTTGTCTTGTGTGGTGTGGGCTAAAGTATTCAAGCTGGGACTAGCTGTGACTAGGTCCTAGGTGAGTATTTCGGCCTTCATCATAGATAGGTCTTTATAGTCTCTGACGAGTATATGTTCACTGCTTAATAGCCTTTGTGTTCCTGACTAGTGGATTTATATCCAAGTTGGGGCATGACCTCGTTACTTATTTTGTTAGTAAGTGGTCAGCTTAAGTACTAGCCAACCCTTTGGTGGACTCCTTAGGGTACTCACTTTGTTTTAGAAAAATTGTGGGTCTTGGTCATGGGTGGTGTGTATCCGCATGTCTAGGTCTCAAGCAGATTTTAGGCTAGGGTTGTGTTGTGTCTTGGCCATGTTTTATTAATATTAACCGCTGAGCCAAGATACCGGTTCGATTACCTTCCCTACCTCGTGGTATAGACTCGAGTTACAGAGTGACTATTGACGGTACTAAGAACTTATGCCTGTCTTTGATATATTGCCCTTTCTTGTTTGGTGATTCTATGAATCATAGAAGGTGAGATGCAAGCCGGCTATGGTTGATAGAGTTTGGATTACTACTTGTTATATTTCTCACATGATAGTTTAAATTAGTCAATTTAGCATTCATATGTTAGGATACTTGGAAATTAGATTAATTATCATATTGTTTACATGTTTTACTACATGTTACATTAATTATGACGATTCGTGGCTGGGAGGACTCGAAGTTACTCCCCACTGAATTGTGGCTTTCGTGTTTGTATAAAATGCGATTGACAGGTTGTTGATGCTTTGTTGGGGTCACAGACGAGCTAGTGAGCATAAGGAACCTTGGACCTAGTTTTGTCTATTCTATTAGTAAACCTTTAACTTTTGGTTTTGTATATAATTTGAAGGGACATATGTCTCCCTTTTCTATTTTGGGTTGTATCATTATGTATTTTCTTACCTTTAGCGGTGTTAAGTAAATTAGATTGTTAGCAATTGCAGGTTTTGGCACCCGCCTATTGGGAATGTTGGAGATGTTGTGATTGGTTTAGAAATTTTTTTGAAATTACAGGTTTTTATATAGTTGGACCAATTACAAACATATCCTACCAGTTTTTCCGTAGAATTTACGCGCTTAATTATCGGGTTATTTAAGGGTGTCACAGTTGTTCGTTGTGTTGTCATGATAAGTGGATGTCAGTAGCAGTAGTGGAGTTGCTATTAGTAGAATTGTGTTGTGTGGTCAAAGTAATGAAGTAGAATGAGTAATATTATGTAGTAAGTATTGGAGTTAGTGTCCTCCACAATAGTGCATTTACATAATAAATCTCATTAAAGGAGTATCATCGGGATAATTATTATTTGATCCTCGTCAGTTGATTAACGTAAATCGATAACGGTTGGCTTACTAAAGTTTGACGTTATTGTCGTGAGACGGCGGATCAACAACCCCTTTCGGTCACGCCTAAATGAACGAACCCCAATTGACAACTAATTAATTATATGAGATTAAAGTTATTTAGTCCCTTGATTTATTAACTAATAGGTTAGTCGACTATTTTTAGAGAGATTTCGAGTTGCGAACTCGAGGCGCGGTTGTTATTGTTTAATTATGCGATAATTGAATAATAAATTTTATGAGACGGGTTTTAGTTAATTAATTGTTAATTCACTAAAATTGTACTAATTGATTAATGTGATTAATATTAGTACATAAATAATACGTGTAGCGGCGGTATACGTATATTTACGCAGTGTTTTGAACAAAATTAATCGGAAAGTATTTAAACATGAAACGATGTTTAAAGTAAAATTACACGTATTTGTGCGACAAATATAAGAACCGATATGGACCCGTAAATGGGCATTGGACCGTTTAAAATAGAGTGTAGTGGATGATTACAAACATAATTATTTCACTTTACTTTATATTCTTCCATAAGTTATCTTTTGTTCTTATGCATGTCATAAAGGATTGGACAAAAATTAAGAAAATCCACTCCTACACTCTACCCTCTCCAACCGGTTTTCCCCCTTCTATTAGACCAATTTTTGTTCATTTTTTCACATGCTTGCTCACTTGTATTTTATATGTGAAAAAGTTGTTGGTCTTTCTCTCTAAAAACTAATACAAATAATTTACTAAGTTCTTAGTAAACAAAATAATTACTAAGATTGTTAGTAATATTATACATATTATCATGGGTATATCTAATCAAATATCTAGTTAATATTTGTAGGATATTGGGTATTTGTTCTTGGGTGCACATTGTTAGGAGATCTTCTCTTTGAAGATTTGGTAAGGAGGATCATCCTTTTGTTTTAAGCTTAAGAACAATCAAGATAGGAGATCTTGATTGTGCCCTTATTACCATCAAAATCAAAAGTAAGGAAATTGTTTTTCCTTAATCTTTATTTTTATACTTTTATATTAGCATGCATGTTACATAGATCACTAGAATAACATATTATGAGATAATTTATTTTTAATTAGAGAGTATAATTAGGATCTATGATCTTTCAAGTAGTATCATGAGCTAGACTTGTAATTTGCATGTTGATTTTAAGCATATTAAACAAATTATGAGATAATTTGAAAAACTCAAAAATTGTGTTAGAAGAGGTTTTAGCACGAAAATTTTTGAGCATGCATACCTACTGATTTCAAAAGGTTTGTGGTAAAATTTGGTGATTTGTGAAGTTATTTTGCTATACTTAATGATTTTTGGTAGAAAACCGAGTCAAAAATGCCGTATTTTGGTTAAGAGTTAACTAAAAATAGTTAAAAGTTGATTCGGGTCATGAAATTTTTATGGTGTTTCATGCATATTTCCTACAGATTGTATGTAAAATTTCGAAGGTTGGTTTGAAGTTTTGCATATTTATTGATTTTATGAGATAAAAGTCGATAAAAGTGATATAAATTAATCATATACTCGAAACATCTGTTTCTGTCCTTGATAAATTTATATACATTTAAAAATATTATTTAAATGTTAAAAGTGAAAATTAAAATGTAATTTCACCTTGTTTTGATGTTTATTGGTTTTAGTGGTTAAAAACCGATAAATATCGATCTTTTTCTTCATAATTTTTTTTGGGCAATTTTTCTGACATTTTGGTGTTTTTGGGAGTATTCCAGAATACTCAAAATTTTTTGTTTCAATTTTTGATAATATTTTCAATTATTTTGGATTTATTACTTAAAAGTTATGATTTTACCGATTAAATTAGCAAATATCAACAAATCAAACTATTCATCATTAAATTAGTGAGGACTAATTTTGAGGTCCAAAACAGTTTGGACAATTAGTTTGGACTTAAATGAGATTTAAGAGTTGATTATTGATTTTTACAAGTTAAAAATCGATTAAATCCACAAAAAACGAGATGGATACTGTTTAGGTATTTTTTACCGAATTGGATGATTCGGGTCAATGTGGTCTTACTCGTTGGATATTCGATTAATTGTTTGTATGTTGATGCGTAAATAAAGAAATAAATTACGAAATATAAATTGACACGTGAGATTTGGTGGCGCGGAAAACCCAATGTGGGAACAACCGCGGGAGGGACGGTACCCTGCCAAATATTGAACTATACTTGAATAGGAGGATGATTATAATTGAGACGTAATGCTAATCTTGCTGGCACGAGGCGTCATATTAGCAAGATCTTGGATGAATGTATACAAGTGTATGTGAATATGTGATGTCTTGATGAGGATGTGTATATGTATGAAGGTATGAATGTCCTCCTTTGATTGCTCCTTTGGGTATTTATAGGATAAGAACCCTAGATATGTCCTACCTCGATTATGGAAAGGGAATATAACTTCCATAATAACTCTTTCCATGTTCGGTCATCTCCCTCAATTCTCCCTGATCTCCCTAACTTCTCCCTGAATTCCTCCTGGCTCTTCTTTCCTTAATCCGGATGACTCCTTCAATGGGCTTCAGTCTTCTCCTGTATGCATGCCGGCTCATTCTCTTCTTCGTGCTTTATTCCAACCGTGGACCCCCTTCTTCTTACTAGATCTTTTATTCACCAAGTGGGCCCTCTCTTATTGTGCTATTTTTAGCCCAAGCAGTTTGCTCCAAACTTCTTGTGAAGTACGCTACGAGGTGTCGAGCAAGGAATTTACGTAATCGAATGTTAAAACCCTAAGCCATCATTTGCACTTCTTTTCATGCAGCTTCATCATTTCAGCCGCCACACTCCTCTTTTCTCGCATCCTACTCCCTCTCTCTTCTTTATAACCCCAACCTCCACCTTTCACTTTAATTAACTCCAAATCATTTCAAAAAACTCCTCATCTCTCTAAACCCTTAATGATACGTGCATTTTATATAGTCTTTTTAGCCTATTTTATGCACGTATTTCTATGCTTTTATCGTGGTTTTATGCTACGAAATGCCTCGAATATGCTACTGTGGGTTATTATATCTTATTTGCAGGAATGAACCCAAAAGTGGTGAAATCAAGCCTTTTACCGTCCGTTTAGCATGCATTTGGAGGAAGAGATAATTTGGAGCGGGAAATATTGCTGTCTTGGGATGCGTGAAGCTATTTCGGGAGCTAAAAGGCCAAGTCATAGACCAAATTACAAGACCAACACGAGCTGGAACCAGGAACCACTCGATCTAGAAGTTTCTTTTGGTCGATCGAGTAAACAGACGCCGGAACTGTTCGATCGAGTGGCCAACTGTTCGATCGAGTGGCCAACTGTTCGATCGAGCCTTATCTTTTGGTCGATCGAGTAAACAGACGCAGGAGCTGTTCGATCGAGTGACTTAACTGTTCGATCGAGCAATTACAAGCTATTGGGCCTTAATTTACGTTAAGCCTAGATTAGGTTTATGTTTGGAGGCTATAAAATAAATCTAAGAGGAGGACGTTACGGCACTCCCTCTTGACCTCTCTAATTACCTTTTCTTCGGTGATTGCTACTGTTACTTTGGTTCTTTCATTTTCCGGATCATTTATTTTAGTAATCCTTTCTTCCCTTTTCTCTCTTTAATTTAATTTAATGTTTATTATTTGTTCTTCCTTTATTTCTTGTTCTCCCTTAATTATGCATAGCTAATTCCCTAGTATGTTAGGATTAGGGAAGTCGTGGTAGCGATGTTTTAATTGACTTATATAGATTAGTCTTGCGATAGGAATTGTATTAGGCAATTTAATTGTTATCCGGTCGAATGAATGCATGCAGGAGACCATAAATTTAGTTAACCCCGACCTAGATCGAAAGATTGGAAGGGAAGGCTTGCTTAATTACAATAGGGTATTGCAATGAGGGCGAAAGTTAAGCTGTTTACGCTCTAGGGCGGTTTAAGGACCGAAAGGTGACGACCATAGCTCTTCTTATCAATAGTCTAATCGTCTTAGTATTCCCGATAGTATAAGATCTGATAGCTGCCACGGTAGACCGACTCCTAGCATACTTCATTTCTCTTATTTTTAATTTCCTTTATTCCCTTCTCTTGCCTTTAGTTTCAGTAGTTTAGTTAGTTCACAATCAATTCAAACCCCCCATCTCTGTGACACCCAGACAGACCAAATTAAACAGATAGATAGCAACTTAGCCTCCCTGTGGAGATCGACCCTACTTACCGCTGACTTCTGTTGGTAGTAACTTAGGTATTTATTTTTGGTGTAGAAACGACCGCATCAAATTTTGGCGCCGTTGCCGGGGAGGCGACGCTTTTTATCTGTTTTATTTTGTTTGTTTTTCACCTCAAGGGAAGACTAAGTACCTTGAGGCCGTCCTTATCTTTTTCTTTAGTGCTGTTTTGATAGGTTCTACAGGTCTATTTGACAGATTTTAGAAAGAGATTGTCGAAGGGAAGGCTTGAGTACCTTCGATTCTTTTGCCAAGATGACGTCCGTCTCTCGACTTATTGCTCAGTTTGAAGCTCAAACTGAAAGATCTACTAATTGGGAGAGGAAAGAATCTTGGGGTTGTGGTAATCATTACGACGTTGCTCCTCCACCGAGGCCTAGACCACAACCGTTGCTGCAACAAGGCTACCCAACACCTTGTTATTCTTTCTCACCGCAACCAATTCCCCCACTTGCTAGGAATGATGAGGCTGAAGAAGTTAAGTCACTGATATTGGCACTTGCACTACAGTGTCATAATTCTAGTGCGGAATTTGATAGCCGTATGAAGAAGCTAGAGGCTCGGTATAATCAATTAATTACCGAGCAAGAGCAATGTGAGACGGTGTATGCTATCAACACCGACACCATTCCGTTTCATGAAGATACCCCGGAGGATGATTTAGACGAGTTTTTGGAATTAATACTTGTCAGGCAATCGAGACACTCGATCGAGTGAAAAATCAACTCGATCGAGTGAACTTCTTCATCCCATCACTCGATCGAACGAAGCCGAAGGGATCACCACGATCGAATGCGACTCGAATCTTTTCGATCGATCATCATTGGAAGGAGAACCTCGATCGAACAGTCACCAAGTCTGCTCGATCGAGCACGGCTGAAGAACAAGATCTAGATCGAACAGCCTCTCGTGATCGTTCGATCGAGCAATATGAGTGAAGAAAGCTCTCGATTAAGTCTTTGTGATACCTCGATCGAATTGCCTTGCTATGGACAAAGACTGATACGTCAATAATGCCTATTTCTAATGACGATAAAAAGGAACATATAGTCAACTCCTATTCTGTTCAAGTTCCTTATCCACAACAATTGCTACCATACCGTGCATTCCTGGACCGTATCCGAGATCTCAATGTCGCTGATCACTACAAAGCGATGATTGCCCAGATACCCTCTTATTCTGAATTTATTGGTCAAATTAATTGGTCTAAGAAGGATATTAGTGATGTTAAGGCGGTAATGAATGTTGCTATGACTGAAGAGTGTAGTGCACTTCTTCGAAATGGGACCCCGCCCAAAATGTCTGACCCAGGTCGTTTTTCTATACCATGTTCAATAGGGACCCATTCAATTGATAGTGCTTTATGTGACCTAGGAGCTAGTATTAGCGTTTTACCTTTATCTCTTGCCTTGAAATTTGGGTTGACTAAGTTCACACGCGCTAAAACGACTGTTCGGCTAGCTGACCATTCTTATGTTCGGGTCAAAGGAGCTCTACATGATGTACCTGTTAGGATCGGGAATTTCTTTATTCCCGTAGATTTTATTGTCTTAAATATACCCGAGGACCGTAACATTCCCGTTATTTTGGGACGACCATTTTTGTGCACTGCTGGCGCAATTGTTGATGTCGGGGTTGGGACACTTACCTTTCAGGTCGGAGGAGAGGACTTGGTTTTTACTAAGTCCGATGACCCTAGGGAATCCATACCTATCATACCTCGCATTGATATTCCCCTTGTAGACTCCGTTGATATTCCGTCTGAGCCGTCTTTTAAGTCACATATTATTGCTGCTTTTATGACACCTCCGCCCCATTCTAGGAGCGAATTGGAGGAACGTGTCTTTGTTTCTATTTCTACAGGTCTTGACAAGTTCAAAGACCCGGGAGGTGAGATGGGTGCTCTTAGCATGAAGTCTGGAACTGCCTGGATAGACGACCCAGGAGGAGGTGTTGATAAGGCTACACCGTCTAGGAAGAAGCTGCGTGATGAGATGATAGATTGGGACCCGGATGCTGTGGGAAGCTGTTGTTCTTACATTGCCAAGCTGTGGAGGCCGGATGTCCGTCTGACGATTGCTGAAGCTACCGCGTCGATCGAGGCCTAGTAGTAGGCCGATGATTTGGCTTTGTTGGATAATCTCAAAAAGGGTCGTGCGGGACCTCATAAACCAAGACTCTCCTCGGAGGCAGCCCGAGTTGTTTTATTGAACTTTTGTTGAACTATTTATTTCTCTTTATCTTTTTGTTGAACTTTAGACGCTGTTTTACGAACTCCTTATGCTTTTCTAGCTTTAAATGCGTGTTTTGCAGGTCAAAGTACTCGATCGAATGGTTTTGTGCTCGATCGAGCACTTTTTTGAGGCAGTTTTCACTCGATCGAGTGATATTGTCCTCGATCGACCAAAACCAAAATCATGCTTACTCGATCGAGTGGTTTTCTACTCGATCGAGTCCTTCGAAGCACCAGTTCACTCGATCGAGCTGTTCCAAGTGCTCGATCGAGTAGTTTTGACTCCCAGCTGATGTTTTCCGTCTATGGAGCTACTGTTTGACTTTCTTTGACCTCCCATGTTCATGGTCGGTTTGGGGAGGTCCCTCTATATGACGTTTTGTAAGTTTTCCGACTCCATTTATCCTCTTCTCTTCAGTTTGCATTTCTTTCCCTATTTTTGGTACAATGAGGGCATTGTACGGTTTTGTTTGGGGAGGTATGCATCCATATCTGTGTCTGCATGTTTCTTGCATTTTTGCTTGCACGTTTATTTATTCTCGCATGCATTGTTGTTTTAACTAATTCAAAAAATCATATAAAAACCATAAAATTTCAAAAAAATTCATGTTTAATTTATGTCGGAACGTTTGAACATTGACGCTACTTTGAATCCTTACTTGAGCCCTGCATATTCTTGACATTTAGTTGGCATGATTATGTGCATAATCTACGAGTTTTTGTTTCTCTCTTGTCTGAACGAATAGACTTGATTCATCATGTCGGCAAGCTACATTACATTCTGAGGTTAGAGCCTTATAAACTGGTGACATTCATGACCGGTTTCATTTAGGATGTGAGTAGTGCTCTCTTTAAGGCATGTAATATCAATTTGCATAGCATGAGTCTAGTCTTCTTAATACCTGTATGCATTCGGTCTGTGGATGGTGACACATGTTAGGAGAGGCAGTTCCCTTTATTTCATTCTACCCATGAACCCCACATAGCCAAATTGCCTTTTTGTCCTATTAACTACTTTCTATAATACTTCCTACCCTAGCCGAGCTAGTGACGAGTAGTTGTTGGAATGTGTTATTGCAATATGGTTATTTTATCTGATTTCAGAGGATGGTGGAAGAATCGAAGGGAATGAAATAAAAGAATTGAAAAAAAAAATGAAAAAAGAGAACGAAAAAGAAAAAAAAAACGAAACAAGAAAAGAAGAAAAAGAAAGAAAGAAAAATCGTTTGTGAAAAGAAACTGGTTATGATTTTCACTCCCAAGTCTTATCTATATCTTATGGGGAGTTGACGATTCTTGGTGTTTTGTGAGTTTAGTGCATGATTTTGCACCGTTTCATCTTGCTATATTGAGTACGAAGTTGGGATGCAGTTTATATTTGGATTCATTGTTGCTAGCCTGGCTATTAACCCCACATATCCAAATTCATTTTAGCCCCTTCTTACCCATTACCTCACTTACCCAAATGTAAGTCCTCGGCATGTGTCTTGGTCATTAGTATGGTTGGAATGCATATGTACGGTTGTAGAGACTTTATTCATGTTAACTGCATGCATGTTCTTATAGGTCGAGTTAGGTGAGTGTCTTACTTCTTCCTATCTTTCACATATATACTCACCTTGTGCCTAATTTTGAGTGACGAGCGACCCGTGAGAGTCCGATATCTTTTGAATCTTGCAAGGTCGACGGTTCAGTAAGTTTGAAACATTGATTTAACTCGTTTGTACTTCTCATTTGCCACTTTGTCATTTTGTTGCATTAAATCGGTTTTTGTGGGTGATTTGTAGCTGATGCGTTGGTCCCGTTCCACTGTTGTTTCTTAGTTGCATTCATATTTGCTTGGGGACAAGCAAAGGTTTGGTTTGGGGAGAAGTGATACGTGCCTAATGTATAGTCTTTTTAGCCTATTTTATGCACGTATTTCTATGCTTTTATCGTGGTTTTATGCTACGAAATGCCCCGAATATGCTACTTTGGGTTATTTTGTCTTATTTGCAGGAATGAGCCATAAAGTAGTGAAATCAAGCCTTTTACCGCTCGTTTTGCATGAATTTGGAGAAAGAGTAGATTTGAAGTGGAAATGTCGCTGCATTGTAGTGCGTGAAGTTGTACTTAAGGCGTTAAAGTCAATCTAGTAGCTGCGTTGAAGAGTATGTTCGATTGAGTGTTCAAACAGGTCGATCGAAAGGAAGTCTGCTATCGGAATCCTTGATCGAACAGCTCTCGTGTCCGTTCGATCGAAGGAGCTTAACGGAGATGTTCGATCAAATGTCTCCTGTCTGCTTCGATCGAGAAGAATTAACGCAAGGAAGCTCGATCGAGAGCCCATTGTCACTCGATCGAGAAGGCTTATGTCGAGACTTTATTTATGTTATGTTATATTTATTTTATCTTAGATAATAAGTTCTTTGATTATAAATAAGAGATTACCTAGACCTAAGAGAACATGAATATAATTCCTGTTACTCAGTATCACGTTACAACGTTTTGGGCGGCGTTCTTCGCTTCTCCGTCGGATCCCTTTGTAACTTCTTCTCTTCTATTAGACTTTAATTCTATTTAGTTTCATTCTAAATTCCCTTCTTATTGCCCTTAATTTCTCTACTGTTATTTATTTCTCTTATGCTAGTAGATCTCATTAATTCCCTTATTATGCCTCTTGATCTAGTTTATTCGTATATGACTGTTATTGTTAATTCGTTGGCCATGAGTAGCTAATTTTCATTATGCTAAGACTATAGGGGATCCATAATTATGAAGGGAGAGTAATTGATTTATTGGGTTAATGCTGGTATTGTTTTTGTTGGTTAAATGTCAGCTTAATTGTATCCGTCTGATTGAGTCGACGCAATTAGACCTATAATTCTTAGTGATCCTCGACCTGGACCGAAAGGTTGGAAAAGGCGAGACTAGTAGCGAACAATAGAGTATTGCAGTGAGGGCGAAAGTTAAGCTGTTTACACTTTAGGGTGAATTAAGGACCGAAAGGTGACGTTCGTTACCCCTTAGACCGTATTTGCATTGACCTGAGACCTAGATTACTTGACCGGATGATTATGGTGAACCATTTATCTTAGCTGTTTCTCTATATCTGTTTAATCCCTTTCTCTTATTCTCTTTTCCTTACTCTTATTAGTTTAGAAAATCACATTTAAAAACCCCCATTTCTGTGACACCCTAACAGACCGAGTTTAACAGATATATAGCAATTTAGCCTCCCTGTGGAGATCGACCCTACTTACCGCTGACTTCTGTTAGTAGTAACTTAGGTATTTATTTTTGGTACAAAACGACCGTATTAAATTTTGGCGCCGTTGCCGGGGATGCGACGCTTTTTATCTGTTTTATTTTGTTTGTCTTTTCGCCTCAAGGGAAGACTAAGTACCTTGAGGCCGTTCTTATCTTTTTCTTTAGTGCTGTTTTGATAGGCCTACAGGTTTATTAGACAGGCTACTGAGGGAGATTATCAAAGGGAAGGCTTGAGCACCTTCGATCCCTCTTGCCATGATGACATCTGTCTCCCGACTAATTGCTCAGTTTGAAGCCCAAGCTGAAAAACCTGCTAGTTGGGAAAGGAAGAAATCTTGGGGATGTGGAACTGCTGAGCACAATGCAGCTGTAGTTGTGCCGCCACATCCACCCTATCAATGGCCATCGCAACAAGATCCTCCCGATATACAAGAAGAAGAATTTGCGGAGCTGAAATCTTTAATGGAGACAATTGCATCTCAAATGCAAGCTCAGCAAGATCATGATAGACAATTCTCCTCGCGAGTTGATAAGCTCGGGTCTGTAGTTGCTTAGTTAGCAGCTGAGATGGAGATAGAAGAGATCGCGGAGTGGACATATTCAATGGTGACGCTTGTATCACAAATGCAAGAGAGCAATAAGAATATGGACGCTCGACTCCTTAAGCTCAAAACTGACATTGCTCAGTTAGCAGCTGAGATGCAAGAAGAAGAGGTTTATCTTGCTGAGAGCGGTTTTTCTCCTGAGGAAACCGTGTTGCCCAATGATGAGGATGACTTCTATGACTCGGACGACGAGTTCCTATCGTATTTCACTGCCCCACGCGAAGATTTCAGCCCTATGCAAGAAGAATCACTCGATCGAGTGACTAAAATTAGTCGATCGAGTGAAATTTCAGAAGGAAGCCCTCGATCGAGTAGTATTTTTACTCGATCGAGTGGAATGCAGGAGGATAACTCTCGATCGAGTGATTTTGTTACTCGATCGAGTGAACTGCGGGAGGGAAGTAGTCGATCGAGTAAGAATTCTACTCGATCGACGATTTGGCCAGCGAGAGCGATCTATGTTGCTTGGGTTCGTTTTAGACGATGATTTTGACGATGATGATCATACGTTGAATACCCCTTATTCAAAGTCGAGTCGGATACACTTGAAGTTTGAGATGTATGGGCTGAATTCCACCGAGGGCGGCGAGAGGACAACAGTTGGTAATTGCTCCTAGCACGGAAGAGGTAATAAACTCTTTTACCTATGATTCCGTCATTGAGAGCGACCAATCCGAGGTAGTAAACGATAATTTTATTATTGTTTGTTCTAATAGTATTTTGCCTCGTTTGACTTGCGCAATTCCTTTTAAAGTTATACCCCTCTCAAGTGGACGATTAAATTAGCAAATTCTCACCGTACATGTCATCTCAAAATTGCTAATCTGAATCGGGACCCTTATATATTGACAGTTGCTCCCGCGCTCCTTTATTATGTGGATAAATTTAGGAGCTCACATAGGAAATTTGTTAGACTCAAACGGTTGTTTAATTTCATTTCCTATTTCTTGATTCCACTTTGGTGCTACTTATCTTTGTTGTGTAGCACATGCGCAGCTATTTGACAAAGTTGTCGCGCGCTTTGAGTCAAGCTGTTTTGATTGTGATTAATTATAGAGGCTCGAAGAAAAAGAAGGTCGAGCTGGGACTGATCAAGCTAGCGCTACCCGGGAGGCAACCCGGAGATTTTATTTTGCATTTTTATTTACTTTCAGCTTGTAATAAATGGTTTTATACCATAGACTATCTCAAAGATGCTTGTTTTTGTCGATTGCGGGCTGTTTTTCATTGCATTATGCAGGAATACGCTGCGGATCACTCGATCGAGTACTTTTTGTACTCGATCGAGCACTTGTGCTGCCAAATCCATTCGATCGAGCATTTCATCTACTCGATCGACCACAATTCTCTTCGATCGAGCTGATTTTGGATGCCCTTTCACGTGTTGACTTGGATTAGCTTCCTGAGATGGTTGGTTTGGTTTGGGTTGGTGAGTTTGTGCCAATTGAAGGGCATGTATTTATTCATAATTGAGTTGGAAGGGGATATGTCTCATATGGTTCTGTTTAGGTACTAGCTTGATCACCTATACCTCCACATTCCCATAAATGTTTTGCCGTTTCCTACCCATCGCCTCACTTTACCATATTTTTGTAAGCCCTCGGCTGTGACAGGACCTTGTTTGGTTGGAATGTGTGTACGGTAGTTAGAATTGTCTGTCATATTAGTTGCATGCATGTTTATGTGGGTCGTAGTCTAGGTGAGCGACTATTTTTCTTTCTCTCTTACATATATATGTTCACCCTTTGCTTCATGAGAGAAGAGTGACCCGTGAGAGTCCGATTTTAAAGGTCTTGCAAGGTCGACGGTTCAGCTTTATTATAGACATCTTACAACTCGTTTGCATTTGACTATTTGTTATAAGTGTTAATTTGCTTGCATTAAACTGGCTTAAGTGGGCATTTGTAGCTAGCTCTGAGTTATCTTTTCCGTTCCATTAGTTGCATTTTAGTTTACTCGAGGACGAGTAAAGGTTTGGTTTGGGGAGATTTGATACGTGCATTTTATATAGTCTTTTTAGCCTATTTTATGCACGTATTTCTATGCTTTTATCGTGGTTTTATGCTACGAAATGCCTCGAATATGCTACTGTGGGTTATTATGTCTTATTTGCAGGAATGAACCCAAAAGTGGTGAAATCAAGCCTTTTACCGTCCGTTTAGCATGCATTTGGAGGAAGAGATAATTTGGAGCGGGAAATATTGTTGTCTTGGGATGCATGAAGCTATTTCGGGAGCTAAAAGGCCAAGTCAAAGACCAAATTACAAGACCAACACGAGCTGGAACCAGGAACCACTCGATCGAGCAGTTTCTTTTGGTCGATCGAGTAAACAGACGCAGGAACTGTTCGATCGAGTGGCCAACTGTTCGATCGAGTGGCCAACTGTTCGATCGAGCCTTATCTTTTGGTCGATCGAGTAAACAGACGCAGGAACTGTTCGATCGAGTGACTTAACTGTTCGATCGAGCAATTACAAGCTATTGGGCCTCAATTTACGTTAAGCCTAGATTAGGTTTATGTTTGGAGGCTATAAAATAAATATAAGAGGAGGACGTTACGGCACTCCCTCTTCACCTCTCTAATTACCTTTTCTTCGGTGATTGCTACTGTTACTTTGGTTCTTTCATTTTCCGGATCATTTATTTCAGTAATCCTTTCTTCCCTTTTCTCTCTTTAATTTAATTTAATGTTTATTATTAGGTAGGCTTGGTGGAGCCTACCTTATCCTGAGCCGCCTGTTATCACGTTTATGATTTTGGTGCATGTGGGTGGGGTGGCAGGCTTGGTGGAGCCTACCTTATCCTGTTGCTTGCCCCCACGTGGTAATAGGTGGCTCAGCTTTCCTTGTTCATACAGGCGCTTGATCTCTCTCCGTAATGTGTAGCAATCCTCAGTGTTGTGCCCAATATCACGGTGGAACTCACACTTCTTTTTGCTATCCTTTCTCCATGCTTGCTCCCCTACTGGTGGGTTGGGCCACCCGACTCCATCTCCCATCTCCCCGAGTGCCTTCAGATTCCTCCGATACCCGTAGTGAATCCATATTCTCGCCGCAGTAGGGAGTTGCTTTGATTTTCCTCGATTCGTTGACTCCCCTTCCGTATGGTATGTACCTCTCGTCTTTCTTGCTGGTGGTTTGCTTTCTTCCTGATTTCTCCACGGCTGAGGTACTAGAAACACTTGGTGCATTAGGTAGGCTGGCTCTGGCTAGTATGTCTTCTTCCAGTCTGATTGCGGCAGCTGCCTTATCCTTTACGGCCTCAAAATTATGGCAGGGATGCATAGTTAGCTGCTTGTATAGGTCGGAGTCATGGTGGAGGCCTCTTCTGAAGGCTTCTACTGCTGTTGAAATGTCGCACTCTCGTACTGCTACCTTCTCATTGTTGAACCTAGTATTGTATTCTCCAATGGTCTCTCCTGCCCCCTGGACGATTCTCTATAGATCTCCTGCATGCTTCTGCGGCTTCCTACTGCTTGCAAATTGCTGATTGAATGCGTTCACTAATTCAGCAAATGTGGATATCGGCCTATTGGGCAAGCTCACAAACCATCGAAGTATCGGTCCTGTTAAGGTGGATCCAAATCCTTTGCTCATGAAAGCCTCCTTAACTTGCCCTACGGCTGTTACCGTCATCATCTTCTGCTTATATTGGCTTATATGATCAAAGGGATCTTTTATGCCGTCGAAGAGAGGCATATTTGGATTTGTGAATCCCTTTGGCATGGCTGTGATGGATATGGTGTCTACGAATGGCGAATCGGCATAGCTGTCTAGTGCTGCTTTCTCGAGTGGGGGTGGCAGCCCTGGGGCCCATCTGTCAGCCGCCTGCTGATTCAATATTCTGCCTCCTGATCCGAGCTCTTGAAGGTTCTGACGTGTTCCAGCAGCTAGAGGAGTTGATGTAATGACTGTCCCCTGCTGCCAGTTCACTTGTTGGTTCGACTCGGATCCTACTCCAGGTGTCTGATCGATCGTTGCGGGGCTGCTGACAGGGATGCCACCTGCTCGTACTTCCACACAGCTGGCTGCAGGCCAGTTATCCGGCGTGAGGTATCCCAACTCTTGTGGGGTAATCCTTTCATGTGATGGTATTGTAGACAGATCCAATCTTGTTATCAGTTCAGCCGGTATTTGTCGAAGTGGATTCCTGCTACCCGATGCCCCTTGTGTCAGATCTACTAGTGGAGACCTTCCTTCGCCTCCGCCCGATCGGCCGGGGTGGCGATCGCTTGTTTCAAGATGTCTATCTGCGCCCAGACCTCTCTGTCCCTCTTCCTTGCTTCAGCTTCAGCTTTCTTCTGGTCTTCTCTCATGTTTTCCATGGCTTTCTAGAGATTCTCTACGCCGGTGAGCAAGATTTGTCTGGGACTAGGCAGCGGGGTGACGCCTGAGCTTGACGTTCCTTTATCTGATCTGGCCTGGGTTGCGACAGCAGGAGTCCTAGGAGGTAGAGAGGTTTTTGCTATTGATATTGTTCTCGGAGTATGTCCAGGAGCCTGTGTTGCCACTGTTGATGTTGGATTTTGAGTAGAGGGCGGTGGTGGCGATGGTTGTCTGCTCCATGACACGGCGTCTGATGCTTGCTTATCCATTGTGTATTTAGAGTATCAACGATTGACGACCACAAGGCCCCACGGTGGGCGCCAAACTGTTTAGGTATTTTTTACCTAATTGGATGATTCGGGTCAATGTGGTCTTACTAGTTGGATATTCGATTAATTGTTTGTATGTTGATGCATAAATAAAGAAATAAAGTACGAAATATAAATTGACACGTGAGATTTGGTGATGCGGAAAACCCAATATGGGAACAACCGCGGGAGGGACGGTACCCTGCCAAATATTGCACTATAATTGAATAAGAGGATGATTACAATTGAGACGTAATGCTAATATTGCTGGCACGAGGCGTCGTATTAGCAGGATCTTGGATGAATGTATACGAGTGTATGTGAATATGTGATGTCTTGATGAGGATGTGTGTATGTATGAAGGTATGAATGTCCTCCTTTGATTGCTCCTTTGGGTATTTATAGGGTAAGAACCCTAGATATGTCCTACCTCGATTATGGAAAGGGAATATAACTTCCATAATAACTCTTTCCATGTTCGGTCATCTCCCTCAATTCTCCCTGATCTCCCTAACTTCTCCCTAAATTCCTCCTGGCTCTTCTTTCCTTAATCCGGATGCCTCCTTCAATGGGCTTCAGTCTTCTCCTGCATGCATGTCGGCCCATTCTCTTCTTCGTGATTTATTCCAACCGTGGACACCCCTTCTTCTTACTAGATCTTTTATTCACCAAGTGGGCCTTCTCTTATTGTGCTATTTTTAGCCCAAACAGATACCAACGATTGTATTTAATACCCGTCCTTTTAGGGACCCGTTTTCCGATGTTGACTGACCTTAGTCACTGATCTTGACCTTGAGAAACATTACGAGCGATGTCTTGTGACGATGTGAGCTTTGGTTTATGTGGGACTCGATCTAGCTGAGGCTACTCGATCGAGTAGCTTGGGAGCTCGATCGAGTAGGGGTCACTCAATCGAGTAAGTTAGTTACTCGATCGAGTAACGGGTTTGCAGCGGGAATTATAAATCGATAATCGTAAAACCTCCAATCATTTCCGCACCTCATTTCCTAAACCTAGATGCCGTCACTCTCTTTCTCCTTCACCATAATCCTTGCCTTGAGGTCCTTGAGGATGCTTACACCATGGGGATGGGATGCTTGAGTCAGGTACCGGTCTTGATGCCGGATTGCTATGCGTAGGTATGTTATCGTCATCATCATCGTCATCGTTGTTTTCAATTAGGGTTGTAGTGATAGTGATAGATGGTTGTACTGTTTGTATAGGTGTGTTGCTTGGTTGATTGGTATCATGTGATCGGACGCGGAATCGCTGCGGTGCGCTAAAGGTAGGTTCGCCTACTCAGTACTGTTGGTTGTCTAGAGTGTGTTTTGATGTGGTTTGGTTGATGTAGTGTTGGTATGGTTGATTGTTTGTGCCAATTGGTTGGTGTTGTGTCGTTTTGATTATCGTTGTTGTGGTATAACTGATTGTGATTGTTTGTCTATGGTTCTCGAGGTGCGTCCTCGGCTGAGTGCAGTCACTTGCGGGAGTGGCTTCACGCCCGTAGTTTGCCCTCCGTGGAACCCGCCACGGGAGGGGATGTGCACATTAATGGACATGGGTTTATCGCTCGGATTGATGAGCGGGGCTTAGGTGGGAACGGCTGCGGTCCCCTAATGCCAGGGCTGGTCCAGTGGATAGTCGGTGATGGTGATTGATTGGAGGAGATGTGGTATGTGTGTGTGTGTGTATTGTTGTGCCTGTGTTGTGTCTGTGGTTATGTGTGTGTTCCCTCAGGTGCTGACCTCGTATGGTTTTATTTTGTTGTTTGTTTCTGTTGTGTCTGTCGTGATCCACTATGGTGAGCAGTCAGTCTTAGCAGGTTGTGGTTTGGATCATAGCTGGGTGCTTGGCGGGATGAGTCTATCACGAGTCACGACAGAAGTAGTTCGCATAGTAGATAGTGGTTTCGAGTTGTATCTTTCATACCGTCTATTGTTTGTAATCACTTGTAATTTAACTTAAACATTCTTTTATCGACATTTGATTATTACTGTCCTCGGGCAACGGAGATGGTAACGCCCTTATATGCTGGGGAAGGTCTTGCTAAGTCTCCTTGGTATATGGGGGTGTTACATTGTATGTATGTGAGTAGCATATCAGGAAACATATGAGTATAAAAGAGAGTACACGATAAAGGAAAGCGTGTGAGCCTGGTGTGAGAGGTGAGAATCACATTGGCATAATGAGAATAATGATAACAGTAAGAACCTCGAGAGAGTACTTTAGAAACAGTTATGAGATTTGCGGAAAGGAGAGAGTGGGGCGAACTTCGGGGACGAAGTTCATTTTAAGGGGGGAAGATTGTAATACCCCGTATTTATAATTATATATTTTATATTATTTTGTATTTATATGAGTTATGTTTGAGACGGAATAATAAAGTAATAATAATAATAATAATAATAATAATAATAATAATAATAATAATAATAATAATAATAATAATAATAATAATAATAATAATAATAATAATAATAATTAATACGATACATGTATAATATACGTATACTATACTCACCTTATATGCCCTTATCTACCCATCAACCCTATCCTAACACAATCTCACAATATCCACCAAAAGCCTAGAGAGAAAGAAGAGATAAAAAGAGAAGAAAAGGGAGAAAAAGGGAAGATCGTCTTTTGTACCTCCGCCTCGAGATCGTAAGGTAAACCGTCTTAAACTAGTTTTTATATTATTAAATTAAGGCCATTGACCCGCCTTGACCCCGACTCATCTTTGACCCGTGTGTTTGGCCACCGTTGACCGTGTATATGGGTGTTTGACCGAGACATTTGAATGGTGTTTCTGGTTTTGGTGACTCGATTTTGGGGTGGGTTTTCACCCTTTTTCCGCGACTGACTTAGGACGGTGGCAGGGTGGTTTGGTCGAGGGATGTGGGAAGGTTATGGTAGTGGTCACAGGTGGTTGGCTAGGTGGTTGTAGGAGGCGGTTTTAGGTGTTAAAAGGGGGGAGTTCGAGTTGGATTTGTGGTTGGGGCCGTGGGCGTTGTAGGGCTAGTTGGGGCGTTGTTGTGGGTGCCCGAGTCAGCTGGGTCCACCGTGGTCAAGGGGGGACCACGGTGGTGGCAGGCGGCAGTAAGGTGGCGGTTGGTTGTTGTTGCTTGTTGTTGTTGTTGTTGGTTGTTGTTGGTGGTTATTGTTGTTACGGTTGTTGTCGGGGTGGCATACCCGTGTGGTGGCTCGAGTAGTGGCCGGAGTGAGGGAGGTCACGGTGATGTGAAGGGTGGTAGGTGGTGGTGTATTTGAGTCGGGTTTTGGGGTAGTCTTAAGAGGAGTTTTATTATTTAATTAATTACGTATTATAATTTAATTAGATTAGATTAGTTAGTAATTAAATATATTAATTATTATATTTAGGTGACGGTTTTTGTAGAAGATTATTTTATTCGGATTGCTAATGGAGATTTGCTAAAACGTAGGTTTATCCTACTCAGTTTTAATAATTTGTCTAATTATTAAATGACTCATATGTCATTCATTTGCATTGAATGAGTCGGTAATTGGCATGTTATACGGTATCTCGCCTTTATTGTATTGTCTTGTATGTCGGAGGACTTAATGGCTTACTTGTTGTTATAGAGACGTGAGGCGATTGGGAGACCGTCTCGCGCTCGGGTCACCTCTTGGAGCTTCCCACTCCAAGAGAGATGTGCACATTAATGGCTTGAGTTACCGAGGGACTCGTGTGGTTGAAACAAGACGTCTCGCAAGGGATACGGTGTGACACCCCCATACTCCAAGTGCCTTACCAGGACCACTTAGGTATTAGAACGTCACCATCTGGGTTACCCGAGGCAATGATAATCATAAGACAATGAAGAAACATAATTTAAAAGTAGAAACGGTTTAAGCGATTACACGTTCAAATCCCAAAACTGTTAACTGAAATACATCAATTCACAAACTGTCTACTATTAAAACTGTCACAACTAAAAGACATCGTCTGACACAGCGGAAGACTCTTCTAACTGCCACGTGATAACTAATCCCAGCTATCCCATATGCGTCATATCATACCTGCTCAATAACTGCTCACCATCGCCGAACGGATCACTATAGTTTTTAAAACAGTTAAACGGGGTCAGTACTAATTACACGATACAAACCACAATGAAACAAATGCCAAACAGCTCAATCAACACATTAGTCTCCGGTTTCCATAATCAATCTTCATACAACTGACTACACACTAAAGTGTGTAGTCCTGCCAGAGTACCCATCGCAACAAGTACTCCACACCGCCAGTGGGGGACCGTAGCCGTACCCACCAAATCCCCGCTCATCAACCACTGAGCGAATAACCCAAGTTTCCTTAATGTTCACATCCCTCCTGTGGCGGGTTCCACAGGAGGAGAACCAAGGGCGTGAAGCCACTCCCGCAAGTGACTCCACTCAGCCAGGGACGCGCCTCGAATATCACAGACAGTTATACAACAACAACAATCAATGATATAAACCAACAACCATCACAATCACCAGCAAAATAATTAATCAATAATCACAATACAACCACCACACACATCATGTAATTAATACCAAGTAGGGAAACCCTACCTGGAAAGCAATCACGAAATCAGACAATCTAAGCAGTTACTCAGAATCTCTCCTCAACAAAGCCTCCTCTTATACACACATACATATAATCACTACCTTAACCATATAATCATAAAAAACCCCCAAATCCCCAAATTAGGATTTAACCAACATTAACCAAATGCTATAGAAATGATATGTAGAACTTACCCACGACGCAAGGATCACAATGGTATAAAGAGCGATGAAAACCGACACCTCTAGCTCCGGGATTTGCTTATAATGCGATGAGATGAAGCAACATAACTTAGATATTCTCCTTTTTGTGCTTTTAGGTTTGTAAAAGTGTTTTAGGAAAAAGATGACGAAACATTATATATTAATCCGCAATATTAACAAACCCGTCGTAAATCACCCGATAACCGACTTACTCGATCGAGTAAGTCACTTACTCGATCGAGTGACCCTTACTCGATTGAGTGCCATGCTTACTCGATTGAGTAGCCTACAGGCAGACTACTGTTTTGCGTAAAAACCAACTTACTCGACAGAGTAAGCCTCACTCGATAGAGTACCCTAAGACTCATAAAACCGTATTATTACATTCGGTTGGCTTCCGGACCCGATACGTCTGGGCGTGTCCGGTACCTGTTTGTGGTTGTTGGTATGACTGGGTGTGTCCCGTACCAGTATGGTTATTGGTATGTGTGGGCGTGTCTCGGTACCGTGGTGGTGGTATTTGATAGCGTCTCATTCATATCATAGTCATGTTGTATACTCACACACTTTGGGTTGTGTCACACTTTATTTATTGAAACTAGCGTTTGTTGTGTCTGTGTAATTGTCACTTATTTCCGGGGTGGCCTGTGTCAATCCGTATGATATTTCCGATCATATGGGGAGCAGGTTAAGTACAAGTTTTGCTTGTCGACGTGATTAAGATTTGGGCCGCGCCTTGGACTCGGAGTCGAGTAGCATAGTATAGATGACATAGATGGCGGTTGACTTATAATTTGTATAGTTCACATTTATTCATTAGTTTATGTTGTAATAACTAAACTTGTTATTTATTTAAAGAAGTTTCTTAATTGTAATTCCGATTTCACTGCCTCGGAAAACCGAGATACTAACATTTTTTAATTACCTTGGCCATGTAAGAAGGGGGTGTTACATTCTCTATGTTCATCCAATTCACATAGCATCCATTCCATCCAACACTCTTATGAGAAACATACACAACACATGCAACGACTCCCCTTGAGACCCCGTAGTGACTGGCTCAAAGTAGTAAGGTCCAAATTGCGGCCTTAGTACGTCTCCAAAGCCTTTGCGGTAGCTCCAAACAACTCCTACCCGGGTTCATTTTAGTTAGACACCCTATGTTCATTTTGTTCATTGGGTTTAGGTTCCAAAATCGTCTCTCTGATACCACTTTGTAACACCCCATACACCATGGTGCCTTACCAAGACCACCTTAACATATCAAGGTGCTACCATCTCGGTTATCCGGGGTGAATTATATCAAATCGACCATCAAAGCACATTTATTAAAAGATATCAAAACTGTTTAATCAAAATACAACTCAAAGTTTAACAAAAACTATTACAAATCCAAAACAACCAAAAGAACTAAGGTTTAAGTGACAGCAGAAGCTAGCAAAACGAACAGTGATGACACGACCCTATCCATGACCCGCTAGCTACATCCACAACCATAACCTGCTAAACCAACTGCTTACCATCACCGAATGGATTACCACAGTTTTGAAAACAATAAACGGGGTCAGTCAACTGCATAACCTAGATAAGAAATGACAAACATAAACCAATACACAAGCCAATCCACACTGTAGTAACCAGTAACCGACTAAACACCGAAGTGTGTAGCCCTGCCAGGCTCCCATCACAACGGGACACCCACGCCGCTAGTGGGGGGCTGCAGCCTTGCCCACCTAAGCCCCACTCATCACAACGAGCGAATCCATATCAATAACATGCACATCCCCCTTGTGAAGGGAGCCACAAGGGGCTAACTTGGATATGAAGACCATCTCACGAAAATGACTTCACCAACAGTAACTAATAACCAGAGATATCACAATCAACCACAATCACAATAACAATACCAATCAATCAACACAAATACCATCCTATAATCAATTATGCAATCAACTGAGTAGGGAAACCCTACCTTATACACAAATTCTGCAAACAATCAACAACAACGAGGCTAGAATTGCTCTTTTACGAAATCGTCACCTAGCAAAGAATAAACAAACAATACCATATCATAAACCATCCCTAATCAACCTTTAAATCCATCCTAACCCAAATTAAGGCAAACTCCAAAAGACAACCAAAAACTGATTCAGACATCGCTAGAGACTTACCAACAAAACCGGCACGGAAAAAAAGTAGTGGTAAACGTAGTTTAGGTTTTGTAAAAATGATTAATTAACTGATAAGGCGTAATATATTACCTCCAATAATCTTAATCAAAACCATGGAATTTAACCAGTCAGACCGGGTACTTGGTCGAGTACCTGGAGTACTCGGTCGAGTACCTGGAGTACTCGACCGAGTACGACCTACTAGGCCGAGTTCCTCACAACTCGGCTGAGTGCTCCAAAACAGAAGCCTGTTTAAAAGCACTCGACCAAGTAAGCTAGGACCAGAAAACCGTAGTATTATACAAATAACTAGCTTTATATTGGGGTTCCATCTTATAGTTGTGACCGAAAGGGATCAGCTGAACACCACCGTCATACGACAGTAACGTCAAACCCTAGCTGTCAAATCGTGACCAATATGCATTGATCAGCTGACTAGTATTTCCATTAAATATCTCGAGTATATTCGTTTAATGAGATTTATTATGCAGACGTACTATTGTGGAGGACACCTACTCCAACAGTTCCATCCTGAAATAAAGGCCACGTTCTTTGCTTACATTATCACTACAAGAATTCTTGTTTCGGGCAACTTCAATTAGCGACTACAAACAGTCGCCAAATCAAAATTTGCGACTGAAAATGGTCGCCCAAACACAGTCGCAGGCTTTAGTCGCCAAATGGAATTCGGGCGACGGATTTCAGTCGCCAAATAAGCAAATTTGCGATTGACAGTAATCCCCAAAATGGCGACTGAAAGTCAACGTAGTCGCCAAATTGGCGACTGATATCCGTCGCCAATGGTTGACTTTCAGTTGCCAATTTGGCGAATACTGTGTCTTCAGACGCCAATTTGGCGACTACTTTCAGTCGCCATTTCCAATGGTAAACCAGTGGCTACTGGTTTGAATGCTCTGTTTTAGCGACTGATTTCGGTCGCCAAAAATACATTTTAGTCGCCAATTTGTCTGGGTTTTTACATGAAAAATCAGTTTTCCTACTACCCATTTCATTGCCTAACATGTATTTTTCCATTTCAATACTCGTGCCTACATTTTTATTGCTACAACACCAATGCAAACCAAACCCACAACACGAATGGAACACCAACAACCAAATCTCATATATAAAATGAGAATAAATCCAAGTTTACAAGTGTATCACACAAATCCTAATCAAACCAAGTTCAACACAAGCCTAGCTTACAGTACAATGTTCTTAGGTTTTGGAAAAGGGGCACCTAAATCAAGTACAAGGAATGGAAGCACTCGCGCCAAAACCGCTCCTCTGGATGGATCATTAGGATCATGCAAATGGGGACGAGGACCGGGGTTGCACAAAGCGAAGTAGGCTTCCATCTTGTCGAACTTTTCTTCATTTCCCGCATTTGTTGATCCCTTTCGGCGTTTTGACGCCTTTCTTCATAAATTTGTGCTTGTTATACACTTACGATTCCCGGCTCATAGGTTTGCTTAGACTTTGAAGAACTCCTTGCCTTTGGCGCCTTACCTAAATCAAACCAAATATCATTATCGGGCCTTTTGGGGTTGTTCTCTTTTTCACGCAAATAAGCATCCTACAAAAAAAAACAACGCAAATAGAATTAAAGGTTATTGTTATATAAAAATTTACCTATAAAAATCTCATTAAGGGAAACTGACTAATTTGATGAAACTTACATATAATTCCTTGTCTTTCACCTTAGTCCAATGCCTATTACCCTTGTCGTCAATCTTGGTATGCGTGTCTAAGAAGAGCTCCGGAGCCGCCATCTCTACCTTATCTTTTTTCTTTCCCTTCTAAAAAACAAACAAGGCATAAATTCGGGACTTTCACGGTTAATTTTTTTTAATAACAATCTAATGTGTTGTTATATAGACTTACTCCAAAAACACGGTCTAAGAAAGAATGAGATCCCCCATAGTGAGTAGCCTCAACAATGCCATCTTTCTTTCCTCTCCTTTTGTTGAGTGATGCTTGTTCTGACTTGGCCTTAAATTCCGGGAGAGCTCGTTTCTTCATTAGACCCTCATATGCCTCACCTACAATTTAAAATAGTGTTAGAAAAAATAAAATGGTCACGTAAATTATAACTAAATACAAGTAATCAAAATAATAAAATACTATATACCTTTCATATGTTCGGGCTTCTTTTTTCTCCTCACAGTCTTATAGATGTTGTCCCTATATCTTTTAGTACAAATACCATTGTATCTTTGAAGGACTACATATTCCAATCCCAACGGCAATGCAAAGGATTTCTACAAAAGGTTATTATTAGTATTATTTGTAGAACCAATAATTGAAAATTAGAATAAATTAACAAATTAAATATATACAAAAACATACCCGAAAGATGTTGAACCAATCCTGTTTTTCTTGGGGCGTAACGTCACTCCAATAAGTAGGAGCAGGCCCTATCATCTTCTATTTCATACTAGCCAAACAACCTCGTACAACCACTTTATTGTTAAACCTGACATACAATATGTTAAGTACAAGTATGCATTTATATTAAACAAAGTGTGAATGTTGGAACCTTAATGGAGTACATGAAATGAACATATAAGTAACATTAAATAAGAAAGTATAATTAAGATAACTAGGATATTGATATATATCTTACCAAAGACCCGCCGGATCAAGTATTATCTTCCCATCCTGAGTCCACTGGATCTCGGGTCCTTGATCTGATGAGTCATCCTCATTGGCCAATTCCTCGACTGACGATTGCTCAACCTCTGTCTTCTCATCCTCTAAATAAGACTTAGTACGACACTAACTACCACCGCCTCGCTATCTACCTCGACCTGCGCGACCTCCTGCCATCTACAATTGCAAAAAAAAAACTATTAAAAAGTGTTGTTAGTAAAATAAAAACATAATTACAATAAAATAAAAACATAATAAAAAAATATACCAATTAAACTAATACTAATCCTCATCGTACTCTTCATCAGTTTCATCCTCATCCTCATTTTCATCCTCATTATCATCATCATCATCATCATCATCATCATCATCATCATCATCATCATCATCATCATCATCGTCATCATTATCCACTTCCTCCTCCTTCTCCTCCCTCTCCTCCAACTCTATATCTTGTCCATTCTCTTCCTCATCTTCCAACTCTTCACCTTTTTCATTCTCATTCTCGTAACTGATTTCTTCAATTGGAGACAAAATTGTTCTATTTGATACTACTTCTTCTTGGAAAAAAGAGGTATCTATTTTTGATCTTGCCTTTGTCTTAAAGATTGCCCACCATTGCTTTTGATTTCTATCATTCCTCGTGCTTGGATAAGAAGAGAAATACACTTGATGAGCCTGGTGTGCGAGTGTAAATGGGTCATACTTAGAATATGTTTGAGTATGATTCACTTCTACGAGTTTGTAACGTTCATGAACTCTCGTTCCGGCCATAAAATTATCCTTCCATTCACACTTGAATAAGACAGTTTTATAAGCACAGTCACAACCATTATAACACATCTCAAAGATTTTGTCTACTATACCATAATAGTCATTGTCATCAAGAGAAGAAATAGTGACACCATAATTGCATCTAAATTTATTTTTACCGTAGTTGAATGTATGGAAATTGAATCCATTAAATAGGTATTGATTCCAGGGTCTAACCATTCGTGAAGGACCAGAGGCCAAACTCCTTATCAAATCCTCTTCAATATTCAACTCAATAATATGCTTCTTAACCATGGTGGAAATTGCTCCTCGTGTTTATTCCAGACATCATTCTTGCTCACATTAGGATGTTCTTTCATGAAATCAGTCACAAACTGCGTTTCATATGGCTCTAAGATTTCACAATTAGATAGAACGTGGGATCCACCCATCTTATATATAGTTGGTTGAGAGAAATCTCTTCAGGTGGGTACTTGGCGAAGATCCATGTAAGTAGATAGAGATGTTTATAGAGTATTGTTCCACTATTCCTTTAGCTGCTGGGGTGACGCAGGATAGGGTTACGGGAGTCCTTTTTCCTTTTTCTTTGACTGATGACGCCCGGGAATGGTTGAGAGATTTGGACAGGGAAGCTGCCGGTGTTAGTGAATGGAATTCCCTTGCTCTAGTCTTTTACAGACGATATTTCCCACCATAGCGCACTAATACGTTGAGAGGCCAAATTACAGCATTTGAGCAATTGTCTACTGAAGATTTGAATGGAGCTTGGACTAGGTTTAAGAGACTTGTTCGATCTATACCTCATCATGGCTTCAAGCGTTGGTTTCTATGTACCAAATTCTACAATGGGTTATATCTTGATCAGAGAGCTATTCTTGACAACGCGGCCAAGGGGAGGTTCTAGAAAAATGTCGAAGATGATCAAGGATGGCACCTTATTGAGGAAATGGCCATCCACGTAGCTAAATATGGAAATCCTCGAGGAGGTAAGCGCGTAAATGAATTTGTGGTGGCTGAGGTGGAAGGTTCCAGTGGAAGGTTAGATAGTTCGAAGATTTTACAAACTACGGGTGTGCATGAACAAGTTTTTGCCAAAACTGAGCAGGAAGTGATTTGTGGTAGATGCGGTACGGAGGGGCATGACCCTATTACTTGTATGGCGGATGTAGAGCGCGTCCGCGCCTATCAAAAATTCAAGTAAGGAGTGCCATTCTCTAAGCTATATGAAGATTTGACAATGACAAGTACTTATAGTCCCTCT
Organism: Silene latifolia; assembly: GCF_048544455.1. Classification (NCBI taxonomy): domain Eukaryota; kingdom Viridiplantae; phylum Streptophyta; class Magnoliopsida; order Caryophyllales; family Caryophyllaceae; genus Silene; species Silene latifolia. The sequence goes on from NC_133538.1 coordinate 46,029,423, forward strand.
AAACCAACGCCACAACCAGATGATTCATCCTCTATAATTGAAGAACTGGAGTCTCTAATGCTGAAGTTAACACTTTTGTTTGAAAAGAAATCTGAGAAAAATGACAATGCTATATAGGAGCTGCAAGGCCAAGTTGCGCATCTTTCATTCGCGCAAAGTCAAGTGAATCACTCACCTCCATGTGACCCGATCAATGCCATAAATCTTCAAAGCGGTCTTACTTATGACGGACTGAAAATGCAGGATGATGATGTTGTAGCTGCTGATGAGACTCCGGATATTGATTTAGAGGAGTTAAGCAATGATGTCCCTGCTGAACATCATCCTGTAGTTCGATCGAGTGACATTTTAGCTCCATCGAGTGATATCTCCTCCACAAGTACTCGATCGAACATTACATCTGTTCGATCGAGAGATGCGCAGATTGAAGAGTTCGATCGAGGAGATCACTCATCTCGATCGAGTAACTTGGCCAAAAATATTGTTCGATCGAGTGATTTAGGCCGTCGATCGAAAGATGCTGAAATTGATGAACTCGATCGAGAGGTGCACAGTCCTCGATCGAGTACTTTTCCTGAAGAAACAGTTCGATCGAATGGGAATAGTGCTCGATCGAACACCTAGGTCAGCGGAAGTTCAATTTCAACGCCTAATTCCGCTATCGTGTCATCATCCCCTGCTGCGGAGACGTCACATAACGCTAAAGGTAAAGAGAAGGTCACAGGCCCGCTTATTGCTACCAGGGTTCCTTATCCGGGACGTCTGAAGGATGCTAAGGTCGAGCGACAGTACGGTAAGTTTGTGGACTTGGTCAAGAATCTTCAGGTAACCGTCCCTTTTACTGAACTTGTTACCTAGGTACCTACTTACGCAAAATTTATGAAAGACATTTTGACGCGTAAGAGAGAGCTTAGTGAATTTGAGATTGTTGCATTTATGAAAGAGTCTAGTAATTTACTCCTTAATAAAGCTCCACCGAAAATGAAAGACCCGGGTAGTTTCTCTATTACATGTACCATAGGAAATGAAGTTATAGATAAGGATCTCTGTGACTTGGGAGCCAGTGTAAGTGTCATGCCTCTTTATGTCTGCAAGAAATTTAATATGGGTCTCCTTTAAATGACTAATATCACCTTACAAATGACCAATAGATCTGTTAGACGACCCTTGGGTATCTTAGAGGACGTGCTTGTTAAAGTAGGCAAGTTCTTTATACCAGTAGACTTTATTGTTTTAGACATAGCTGAGGATACCCGGACTCCAATTATACTAGGAAGACCATTCTTATGTACAGCTGGGGCCATTATTGATGTCAAATAAGGGCGCTTGACTCTTGCAGTGGGGGATGATGCGATCACTTTCAGTCTGCCTGGTACAATTGCTCGGCCAATGATAAAGGATACTTGTTATTCAGTTGATATTGTTGACGAGTCGGTTTATGATTTCTGGTCGGATTCTTTTTTAAAGGATCCACTAGAAGCTTTGATGCTTTTAGATGAGTGTGCAGATAACCCAGAGAGCAATGATGCTGTGTTGGATTTGCTTGAAGCTGGTTTAGATGAGCGTGAACTTACCGACGCTGAAGGGGAGAGAGTGGAACAAATGATCAATACTATTTGCGCCATAGAGGTAAAGGTACTTGAGCGTAAGCCTCTTCCTTCTCATCTTAAATATGCTTTCTTAGATGATACAGAGCAATATCCAGTCATTGTTAGTGCTAAATTGGATGATGATCAGCTGACCGCTTTGTTAGCTGTTCTTAAGAAAAACAGGAAAGCCATGGGTTATTCATTGGATGACATTAAAGGCATTAGTCCCGACATTTTCATGCACAGAATTGAGCTTGAGGAAGATCACAAGCCTTGTAGACAGGGTCAGCGCCGACTGAACCAGAAAATGCAGGACGTTGTGATGGCTGAGGTAATGAAGCTGCTTGATGCAAGTATTATTTATTCTGTTGGTCATTCTAAGTGGGTGAGTCCAGTTCAGGTAGTTCCTAAGAAAGGAGGGACTACTGTGGTGAATAATGACAAAAACGAGTTTGATACCTACTAGAGTAGTAACTGGTTGGTGGATGTGCATAGACTATAGACAGTTGAATGCCGCCACAAAGAAAGATCACTTTCCCCTTCCTTTCATTGATCAAATGGTAGAAAGGTTAGCTTCCCATAAGTTTTTCTATTATCTAGATGGATACTGAGGGTTCTTTCAGATCCCTATTCATCCAGACGATTAGGAAAAGACTACTTTTACTTGCCCTCAGGATGATTTCTCTTATCGCAGGATGCCTTTTGGTTTATGTAATGCCCCTACCACCTTCCAAAGGTGCATGATGAGGATATTTTCTGAGCATATATAGTCTATTATGGAAGTCTTTATGGACGATTTTAGTGTCTATGGGAGTGACTTTGCTAATTGTCTGTCTAACCTTGATAAAGTGTTGCAGTGCTGCATTGAGGTTAATCTTGTGCTAAATTAGGAAAAGTGCCACTTCATGGTCAACAAGGGAGTTATCTTAGGGCACTTAGTTTCTGACAGGGGCATTGTGATTGACAAAGCAAAGGTGCAAGTGATTCAGCAATTACCTCCTCCTGTTAATGTTAAAGGAGTGAGGAGTTTCATTGGTCACGCCGGCTTTTATCGCCGGTTTATCAAGGATTTTTCAAAAATTGATAAACCACTTACACAGCTATTGCTTAAGAATGCCCCGTTTGCATTTACTGATGAATGTCTTTCTGCTTTTAACAGGTTGAATTAGGCCTTGATTTCAGCACCGATTATACAGCCTCCCAACTGGGACTTGCCGTTTGAGATTATGTGTGATGCTAGTGATTATGCACTAGGAGCGGTGCTAGGCTAGCGAAAAGATAAAGCTTTGAATGCAATATATTATGCGAGCCGAACTCTGGATGAAGCTCAAGTGAAGGAGTTGTTAGCTGTGGTTTATGCGCTAGAAAAATTTCGTTCTTATTTGATAGGGTTAAGAGTTACTGATTTTACTGACCATGCAGCACTGAGACACCTTCTTGCTAAGAAGGAAGCTAAACCACGATTGCTGAGGTGGATACACCTCCTTCAGAAGTTTGATTTACAGATCAAAGATAAGAAGGGTGTTGAGAATGTAGTAGCTGATCATCTATCGCGACTGTCGCAGCAAGAGGGAGAAGATTCTTTACCTATTGATGATTATTTTCCCGATGACTCCTTATTTGTTGTTATGTCTTCTCATCCTAACCATGACCCGTGGTATGCAGATTTAGCTAATTATGTTGTTAGTGGCGAGCTGCCACCTGACCTTTCTTATCAGCAGAAGAAGCGTTTTCTCTATAACGTTAAGCAGTACTTTTGGGATGATCCTTATTTATTTAAGGAGTGTGCAGACGGTCTCTACAGATTGTGGATTCCGCAGTGGGAGACCAAAACAATCTTGGAGGTCTGTCATTCATCCTTCTATGGTGGTCACCACGGTCCATCGCGCACCGTGGCTAAGGTACTTCAGTCTGACTTTTACTGGCCTACATTGTTTGCTGATGCTAAAGTGTTTGTTTCAGCTTACGATGCTTGCCAACGCTCCGGGAATATTTCTAAGAGACATGAGATGCCACAAAATGGCATCCTAGAGATCGAGGTTTTTTTTGTCTGGGGCATTGATTTCCAAGGACCCTTCCCGTCTAGCAAAGGTAACAGGTATATCTTGGTAGCTGTAGATTATGTGTCTAAGTGGGTGGAGGCGATTGCTTCACCTAATTGTGATGCCAAGACCGTGATTAAAATGTTCAAAAATATTATTTTTCCCCGATTTGGTGTCCCTAGGGTCATCATTAGTGATGGGGGAATGCACTTTAAAGAAAAGAAACTTACCTCTATATTTTCTAAGGTTGGTGTCCAACACCGGCGCGGTTTGGTGTATCATCCCCAAACTAGTGGGCAAGTTGAAGTCTCTAACAAAGAAATTAAAGAGATTTTGGCTAAGGTAGTTTCTAAATCACGAAAGGATTGGAGTCTTAAACTGGTGGACACATTATGGGCTTATCGGACTGCCTTTAAAACACCGATTGGTGCATCACCATATCGGCTGGTTTATGGGAAGTCCTGTCATTTACCTGTTAAGTTGGAGTGTAAGGCTTGGTGGGCTATTCGTGAACTAAACTTTGATCCTAAGTTGTGTGGTCAGAACCGTTTATTGTAGCTAGATGAGCTGGAGGAGTTTAGGCTAAATGCCTATGATAGCTCACGCATCTACAAAGAAAAGACGAAGAGATGGCACGACAAGCGGATCATACCTCGAAAATTTCATATCGGGCAGAAGGTGTTGTTGTTTAATGCCCGACTGCGCTTATTTCCTGGCAAGCTGAAGTCCAGGTGTTGTGGCCCTTATACAGTGACAGCAGTCACTAAATTTGGGTCCGTTGAATTAGAGAGTTCTGATGGTAACAGGTTCAAGGTCAATGGCCAGTATGTGAAGCATTATCATGAAGCAAACGATGCAGATAGCAGAGTTAAGGTTCTCTACTTCGACAATCCTGATGAACTAGCTAATTGAAGTCAGAAAGGTCGTGCGTGACCTCATAAACCTGTGCTATCCAGGAGGCAACCCGGACTATCTTGTTGTACTCTTGTTTAAACTTTTTGTTTTTGTTTATGTTGTGTGCCTAGGCTTTAGTTTTACAAACACTTACGCTCTTTGGTTAGTTGTATGGTCTACCCTGTTGCGTTTTTGTAGGATTCCCGCTCAAATGATTCGATCGAGAGGTTCTCTTGCTCGATCGAATCCTTCTGCTGCTTCTTTCACTCGATCCAACACCATCATTCTTCGATCGAGTCCCTGCAAATCCCAGCCACTCGATCGAGAGCATCTTCTCCTCAATCGAGTGCTTCTGGCACAATAACCACTCGATCGAACCCCTCTGCTCTTCTCGATCGAGTCCTGCTACTATATCTCGTATGCTGCAATGATACTTGGGCCACTTGTGACCTCACATGTCCATGGTCGGTTTGGGGAGGTCCCTCATTTACGTTATCTTGTAAGTTTTCCGACTTCCGTTCTCCTTTTCTCTTCAGTTTGCATTTCTTTCCCTATTTTTGGTACAATGAGGGCATTGTACGGTTTGGTTTGGGGAGGTATGCATCCATATCTGTGTCTGCATGTTTTGTTGCATTTCAGATTGCAAGTTTATTTATTTTCGCATGCATTGTTGTTTTAATTAAAAAAAAACAGAATAAAATTAAAAAATTTCACGTTTATTTTTCATTTAGGTTGAGTCGGAACGTTGAACTTTTATGCTGCTTTGAGTCCTTTTACCCTTACCTTGCATATTCTTGACATTCTGTTGGCATGGTAATGTGCATAATCTACGAGTTTTTGTTTAAAACTTACCTGAATGAATAGACTTGACTCTTATATTGGCAAGCTACATTTACATTTTAAGGTTTAGAGCTTAATAGACTGGTGACATCCATGACCAGTTTCATATAGGATGTGAGTAGTACTCTCTATAAGACATGTAACATCAAATTGCATAAGCATGAATTCAGTCTACTTGGTACCTGTATGCATTCGGTCTGTGATTAGTGACACATCTTAGGAGAGGCAGTTCCCTTTATTTTATTCTACCCATGAGCTCCACATAGCCAAATTGCTCATTTTGTCCCACGTAACTACAGTCTATAACTTTGCCTACCCTAGCCGAGCTAGTAATAGTAGCTGTTGGGAATGTTTCATTGCAATATGGTTACATATCTGGTTTGAGAAGTTGGTGGAAATGTTGAAGGGAATGAAAAAAGAATGAAAAGAAAAATTTGTAAAAAATGAAAGAAAAAAGGAATATGAAAAAAAAAAAAGAGAAAAAGAAAGATTACGAAAAATCGTGAGCCAAGAAATACTCTATTTTGTGATTTTCGCTCCCATGTTATATTTGTATCTTATGGGGAGTTGACGATATTATGACGGTTAGTGAGTTGTGTGCTGCAATTTAGCACCCGTTTGCATTTATATATTGAGTGTGAAGTTGGGAAGTGTTTCTAATTTGGATCCGTTGTTACTAGCTTGGCTGTTAACTCCACATCTCTAAATTCATTATAGCCCCTTCTTACCCATTTCCTCACTTATCCAAACGTAAATCCTCGGCGTGTGTTTTGGTCATTAGTTGGTTGGAATTCATATGTACGGTTGTAGAGATTTTATTCATGTTAGACTGCATGCATGTTCTTATAGGTCGAGTTAGGTGAGTGTCTTTATTTCTTTCTATCTCTTACTTATATACTCACCATGTGCCTAATTTGTGTGACGAGCGACCTATGAGAGTCTGATATTTATGAGTCTTGTAAGGTCGACGGTTAAATAGTTTGAAACATTGATTTAACTCGTATTCACTTGCTTATTGCCGCTTTGTTAGTTGTTGCATTAAATTGGTTTGGATGGATAATTTGTAGATGATGAGTTGGTCCCGTTCCGTTAAGTTGTCTTCAGTTGCATTCATAGTTTGCTTGGGGAAAAGCAAAGGTTTGGTTTGGGGAGATTGTATACGTCTATTTTATATAAGGTTTTTACCTCATTTTTACACGCATTTCTGTGTTATTTATGTGGCATCTGGCTACAAATTCCCCCGAATATTCTACTTTGGTCTGTCTTGTATAAATTGCAGGAATGGACCAGAAAAGGGGCGAAATCAAGCCTAAACTTGTCCTAATCACATGCATTTTGGAGAATAAATAATCGGAGCCCGGAATCTGTCACTTAGGGATGTGTGAGATGGCTTCGGAAGGTGCCAAGGAGTTCACTCGCGCTTATATAGCTCGATCGACCAGTTTTGCTACCAATTGTGGTCGATCGAATGCCCTACCACTCAAGAATAACTCGATCGAGATCTGCTTTCAGTCGATCGAGTTGGCCATCATTTGAACTGTTCGATCGAGTTCCTTCTTTATTCGATCGAATTGTTTTCCAAGGTTTTCTCTCGATCGAGTTATTTCAAGTCACTCGATCGAGAGCCTATGTGTCTTAGGCGGATTTTTGGCTATTCGAGAGATTTACTTTTGTAATTTAGAATATAAGGTTATGACGGCAGTCATAATAACTGGACTTCTTCTCTTCCTCTCTTTTTTTTACTTCGAATCTCACTACTCCCTTCTTAGAATCCTAACTTTGGATTTTGCCTCTTGTAATCGGTAATCTTACTCTACTATTGATTCTTAATCTATTATTGCATTATATTGTTTTCTTCTCCTTAATCTTCATCGTTGTTATTAATTTCTCTTTATCCTTTCATCATGTTGAATCGATATAGTTCATGTGTTATTGTTGTTTGCTCAAGAATTATGCATAGCTAATCTCCCTTGCTAAGACATAGGGGAGCCATTGTGACACCCTCATACTCCAAGTGCCTTATCAGGACCACTTAAGGTATAAGAACGTCACCATCTCGGTTACCCGAGGCAATGACAATGAAGAAACATAATTTAAATAACAAAATAGTTTAAAGTTATTACATGATCAAAACCAAAACTCTTAAACTGAAATACAAGATTCTCAGACGGTTTACTGCTAAAAGTAACAAAGCTATAAAACATCGTCTGACACAACGGAGGACTTCTAACTGCCACGTGATGACTCATCTCAGCTATCCCATACACGTCATATCATACCTGCTCAATAACTGCTCACCACCCCCGAATGGATCACCATAGTTTTTAAAACATTTAAATGTGGTCAGTACTAATTGCACGATACAAACCAACATGAAGCAAATACCAAGCAGCTCAATCAACACATCAATCCCCAGTCTCCATCATCAATCTCCACACAATTGACTACACACTAAAGTGTGTAGCCCTGCCAGAGTACCCATCACAACAGGTACTCCACACCGCCAGTGGAGGACCGCATCGGTTCCCACCTAAGCCCCGCTCATCTCATCGAGCGATAAACCCATGTTCCTTAATGTGCACATCCCTCCTGTGGCGGGTTCCACAGGAGGCGAATCAAGGGCGTGAAGCCACTCCCGCAAGTGACTCCACTCAGCCAGGGACGCACCCCGAAGAACACAGACAGATACAACAACAGTCAACGACAATAAACAACAACCGTCACAACACCAATAATTACCAACAACCAATTCCAGTACGATAATTACTCAATAACAATAACAATCACCACACAATCATGTAACTAATACTGAGTAGGGAAACCCTACCTGGAATGCAACACAAACAGCAGACGATCTAGCAGCTGTCTCAAAACCTTTCCTCTACGAACCCTCCTCCTATACACATAATCATACAATCACTACCACATCAACATAAAGATAGAAAACCCCTAATCCCAAAATTCGGGTTTAAACAACCTTAACCAAATGCTATAAAAATGGTACGTAGGACACACCCTTGACGCACGGATGACAATGATACAAAGAACGATGAAATCCGACCTCTCTAGCTCCGGGATTTGCCAATAATGTGAATAGGAAGAACAACGTAGTTTGCAATCTCTTTTGAGTGTATTAGGTTTATAAAAAGTGTTTATGAAAGATGACGGCGTAATATAAATTCTAATTCACATTATTAACAAAACCCGTTGAGATATAACCCGTTAAATGACTTACTCGATCGAGTAACTAATATACTCGATCGAGTGCCACTTACTCGATCGAGTACCCTACAGGCAGAACACTGATTCGTAAGTCAAAACATGCTTACTCGACAGAGTAAGCCCCACTTGATAGAGTACCCAGAGACTCATAAAACCGTAGTATTAAAGTCTTCCCTCCTTAAAAAGAACTTCGTCCCCGAAGTTCAACCCATACTCAAAACAAACACACAAACTCGACCAAGACACAACAACATAGCTAAGAACTCAAACGAAAACCCAACGTATAAAACATGAACTCTCAACACCAACTCCACCAACTACGTCTACCTCCTCAACATGACTCACGATATCATATCCACCACATTATAGCCTATCTCGACACTAACTCCATACACTAGCAACTACCATCCACAAACGCTGCTAGCTCCGTTTCACTAATATATTATCCACCAGCAAATCCAAAACCAAGACACCCATAAGCATCAAACAGAATGTTACATTCTACCACCCTTAAAAGGAACTTCTTCCTCGAAATTTACTCACACTCATAACATCATCATCCAACTGTCAACACTATTGAAATATTCTCCCATTCCTAAACATCGAACTACTACAAGCACGGTCACGACCTTTAATAAAATCAATCAAAACAAATATCCATCCTTTACGCTACACCAACACTCTACTTCCAATTATACTACCATATGCACAACCATCAAAATCTCTTTTATCGCATCCTACTCTTCTTAAGATAAATGTTACGTCCTCGTAACTCACTAATACTAAATTCTAGCTATTTCTTCTCATTATCCCCATCACCACCGCAAGTCAAAGATAACCACCTATAATCTAAACACTCGCCATGCATATATCTAAGGCTCTCTTACTTAAACAATTCTCATACTTCAATTCACTCGTCACACCACCTAACCTCTACCTCAAAATCTTTAACTTAACCAAAACTTCAATTGTTCCCTATTACTGCCAAAACGACATAATCCTCTATACCTGCACCTATCTCCATACTCATAACTCACGATCCACAATTATTACATACACTCACACTAGATCCTCAAGTTCTTTTCTTCCTTTACCGCAAAACTCATACATAACTTAACATGACACTAATTCCCAACACCCTACACTCACTGTCTTAACGAAATATTATGAACCACCTGCAGCTTTCAGATCATTACCACACATGTTCTACGAATCACTTGCCATGACTATGTGCACCGATGCCTCATCTACAACAAGATCAAATGTGCTGTAACAACTTCAGACAACTGTGTCCCATCAACAGAATATCGCGATGCCATGACAACCACGGAAACAAATACACTCTCTTTCATATCATACTCTACCCTCATTCCAAAACTTAACTGGTAAGAAACATCAATAAACAAAACAATTGTCTATCTATACAAAGTGAAACTCACAGAAAGCAAAATCAAACAAAACAACAATTTATGCATAACTGGTATGTACTTTCGAAACTCGAATCATAATCATCCCGCCCACTCCACCACAACCGGTGACGGCATCGCAACACCGTCACCAACAGCCACACCACAGTGCGAAAATACCCGCATCACAACACTAAGTAACGTGCCCGGATCACCACCCGAGGCACCACAACCACACCGATAGACATCGCAACATACATGATACCCGTCGTTGTGAGTACCAAAAATAAGATTTATAATTTCCTATTAAAACTAACCTAGGCTAGTGGTAACAGGGTCGAACCACAAGGAGGCGAATATAATTTCTAATTGTCTAATTTAGTCTAAGGTAACGAACGTGGGGGTTGAATTGATTTGGTCTATACTAATAGCAATAAAAGACAATAAACTAAATAAACGGATAAAATAGATAAAAGAAGGGGTACTAGGATGGTCGGTTCACTATAGTTTCGGCGGCAGCAAACTAAGTCGGTCTAAATCAAACACATGAGGTGGGAAACAAGAGGTCCTCTCGGTCCACTCTTAACAGATAGCATCTTTCGATCTCGCTATAAATCCCTAATATCACTAATACTGACTCTCGTCCTGAAAAGTGACTTATAATCTAAACTTTACCTATCTTTCGATCTCAGCATAATTTAGTCATTTTAATTGGTGATCTAACAACTGTCCCTATCTCTCGATCTAATGGGTCAGTCATATCCTAAACATTCAACTAGTCGTGTGCACTCGATTCGTCGAATAAAGAATTAAAACAATTAAAACGAAAGTAAAACCCCACGAGGTCAGTCGATCGACCAAGTATGTCAGTCGATCGACTGACACGCGATTCAGTCCACACTATTCTACGCCCCCTACACTATAATTCCCCTACATCCTAGCACGAATAATTTAGCTACTCATTGTAACACTCCGTAAATTCGAAGACCTTTATTATATTTTAAAAGTAATATTTTAATCTATTTTAATTTAATATTAATTTATAAAATCTATTTGATAAAATATAATCTTATTTTATTTTGAAGAAATTTAATTATTTTTGATGGTTTAGAAATGTTTAAAAGTGATTTAAACTATATTTAAACCTTTTTCCTTTGATAAAATAGATTTCGGATAAAAGTCGTAAAATCGGGATTTTTCCATTTCTTACGGTCGTTGGGTAAACGAGTTTGGATATTGGGCATATGAGTACTTAATCTTTTAGTAAAATCGTGTTTAAGAACTTTAATTTTCTCGGAAATCGCGTTCGACGAATATTTCTAATTTCATTTAAACGAACCAAAACGTAAGCAATTGAAACTCACCCAAACACCCTACCCAAAACCATGCACCCTCCATCCTCCATGGGTCTCCTCTTCATCTTTCATTTCCTCAATTCTCATTCTATCACTTCCTTCTCTCAAACACCAAATTCCTCTCAAAATAACCTCCTTACAATCCCTAAATCCACCATAACTTCTTCATTTCTCCACCAAATCGCATAAAAATTATATATTCGGAATCCTCTCTTCAATCCTCATCTACTAGTAAGCTTTATTTTCATTTCCCCCAAATTTTGTTTAAGACACTTTTTTTTAGGGTTTCGAATTTAAGCTTAATAATTGTGTTTTTGTTGTTCTTATAGGTGAAGAATTTGAAGATGAGTTAGGTGACTCATATGTTGTTGAAGATGAAGAGTAATTTTGGGTTTTAGAAGCTTTCTCAAGTTATTACTTGTCTCTTTGCTAACTTAAGGTAACTATTCCGAGTTACTCGACGAATTAATGTCACATTAGTAGTTGTATTCGTTGTTTGTTGTTGTTTGTTGTTGTTGTTGTTGTTGTTGTTGTTGTTGTTTGTTGTTGTTTGAGACGATCTTGTTGATAAATGAATGAATGGAGTAATATGAGTATGCTTATGTTTAATTTATGTTAACCATTTGTATATTATTGTTTAGAACAAATTTGGATGAGGAATTATGTGTTGTGACAAGTCCGCGTGTTGGCTGGAACGCGTCAGTACCGGACCGAGACGTTTTCCAATGTTTCCAAAAATATGACAGATTGATCGGCATCGAAAAATTAGGTGGTTTAGCCACTTGAATCACTCAATTCGGAGTCCGTATGAGTAAATGGCGTCGTTTTATCGATAAAATTTATAGAAAAGTTTACCCTTGTGTGAGACGGTTATTTATACTATTTTATTATGCGAGAATTTTGTGGAATTAGTTATTTTGTAAGTTGGAATATATTTTCTTATGTTGATAGTCTTTCACATGATAGAAATTGAAAAAGGCATGAGAATGATATTGTGATGAATTTTGTGATTTGGGCCAAAGTAGGCCAAGACTCGAGTCACGCATTGACCAAATGAGTTTGGTCAAGCTAGGTTTAAACCGGTCAGCCTCGATTTGACCGATGACCCGTCGCGGGACTCGGGTCGAGGGTTTGTCTTTGAGGTGAGATTGGTTGTTATTGGAGGTTTTATGTTAAGCCTTGATATTTGTAATTATCATTTCACATGTTGGTTGTTGGATGCTTTGGATGCCTTATGCTTGAGTCTTGTTGCCTCTTTGCCATTTTAGCTTGTTCTCATGGATTATGGTACTGTTGGTTAGCTGGAATTTGGATTATTATTGATATTGGAGATATTGTTGGATTGTCAGCTGAATATGCTCTTGCGTAGTCTTTCATATGCTAGGGTGTGTATGATCTTTTGTGTGTGCAAGTTTGGACTCTTTGCCCCTCTTATGGTTAATTGGGTGTCCTACTTGTCTTGTGTGGAGTGGGTTAAAGTATTCAAGCTGGGACTAGGTCCTAGGTGAGTATTTCGGCCTTCGTCATAGATAGGCCCTTATAGTATTTGACGAGTGTATGTTCACCGCTTAATAGCCTTTGTGTCTTAGCTTGGTGGGCTTATATCCAAGTTAGGGCATGACCTCCTGACGTACTCTTAGAAGTATGTGTTCAGCTTAAGTACTAGCCAACCCTTTGGTGGACTCCTTAAGGGTACTCATGTGTGTGATCATGGGTCTTGGATGCGGTACTTTCCGCATGTCGCTAGGTCTACGCAGGTTTAGGACTAGGGTGTTTACCTTACCTCGTGGTATAGACTCGAGTTACAGAGTGACTATTGACTGTCCTAAGAACTTATGCCTGTCTCTAGATATATTGTCCTTTCTTGTTTGATGATTCTATGAATCATAGAAGGTGAGATGCAAGCCGGCTATGGTTGATAGAGTTTGGATTCCTGAATGTTATGTGATTCACATAATAGTGTAGTATGAGTCGGTCTAGTATTCACATGTTAGGACTATGTGTTGTCATATTGTTGTTCACATGATAAGCATGATTGTCTAGCATCTATATGCTAAGGCTATGTGTTATTCATATTCATATTCTTATGTTTACATGTTATATTAATTATGACATTTCGTGGCTGGGAGAACTCGGAGTTACTCCCCACTGACTGTGGCTTTCGTATTTGTATAAAATGCGATTGACAGGTAGGTGATGCATATATGGGGTACATGGACGAGCTAGCGAGCAAAGTAACCTTGGGACCTAGATTGGCTTTATTTTATTGTGACCCTTGAACACTTTTTATGTCATATACTTTTTAGGGACATATGTCTCCCTTTTTCATACTTGGGTTGTATAACTTTATTTCGCGACTTTAGCGATGTTTTATTTATGAGGTTTATTTTGGACCTTGCATGTTTGACACCTTCCCATTTGGATATTTTTATAACAGGTTCAGGTTTTAAAAATTACAGGTTTTTACCCAAATGAACCTATTACAAACATATCCATGCAGTTTTTATCTAGAATTATGTGTTTACTTTTCCGCAATAAATGAGGGTGTCACAGTTGGTATCAGAGCATATTTGCTCCCGACGCACGTTTGTGCACCCCAATATAAATAACTTGACCTTCAAATAATAAACTCGAGAGATGGGTAGGATGGGTAGACTTAGGACCTTATGTTGTAGTCTCTTTGTGATTGCTATTTATTAGGTGCTAATTAGTGTTCTCTTTTGCAAGATGGCTCCTACAAGAAACGTTGATAATGCAATCTTACAAGCTCTTACTGAGATTCTCCAGAACCAGCAAGACATACAACAAAACCAACAAAACCAACCTCCTCCTCCTCCTCCTCCTCCTCCTCAGTTTCCAGAAGGTGAAAGACCTGGTTCTTACACTTGGGTGGCAAGTCAATTGACTCGAAACAAGACTCAAACTTATGGTGGTGAAGTAGACCCGGTGGCACTCACCGAATGGTTTCGTGAATTGGAGAAAAGCTTTGCCTTGTATGATGTTCGTGAAGAAGACAAGGTGAAATTGGCTTCTCACTTCCTTGTGAAAGAAGCTGATAGATGGTGGACCATGACTAGTCCTACTTCCACTCTTGAGCCTGGTTTTGGTTGGGATCGCTTTAAGGATCTAGTTGAGGCTAGGTTCTATCCAAAAGAGCTGAAACAACAAAGGCTTAAAGAGTTAATGAATTTGAAGCAAGGAAGTCTTTCTGTCCAAGCCTTTACCGACAAGTTCAATGAACTTGCTCACTATGCTTCTAGACTTGTCAAAAATGAAGAAGAAAAGGCTTTCTTTTACCTTGACAAGCTTACTCCAAAGCTTAAGAGCTTGATCCGTAGGGATTCTACTTCCTTTGTCTCAATCTATGATGATGCATTATGGGCCGAGAGCTCTATTCGAGCTATTGATGAAGAGGCTCATGCTTCTCGTACTTCCCTTGGAAAGAGGTCACTCTACTCCACTTCTAGGCCTTATGTTGCTCCTTCTAGACCCTTTGTGCCTACTTCTTCCCCCTCTTATCCTAACAAGAAGAGGTTTGTTCCGAGTGGACAAGCAAATCAAGGTGCTCGTGTTCTATCTCCTAGCAATGACAAAAATCCTAAGGGTCGTATGTGCTATCATTGTAAGAAGCCTTTGCATCCCGGAATTTGTTGCTTTGATAAGCAAATTGTGTGTTTCTCTTGCAACAAGCCTGGACACAAGGCTAATGAGTGTCCTGAGAAGAAGACTACTACTACTCCCGTTGTTCCCGAGAGGCCGAGAGGTCGCATCTTTGTGATGAGCCGTCTTTGAGGCCGAGGCACACCTGCATAGTCACCGGTACGTTCTTAATATTTGATGTCCCTGGTTTGGTTTTATTTGATACCGGTGCTTCTTTGTCATTTATATCGATGAAATTCTCCGACAAGTTACCTCTTGAACCTTCACTTGGAGATAGTACATCAATATCTTTACCCTCCGGCGACATCTTCTCTTGTTCTTATTTTTATTCGGATGTTCCTATATCGATAGCGGAATCTATTTTCCCGGCTAATCTCCTTCGATTTCCACTTGAGGTGTTTGATGTTATTTTGGGCATCGATTGGTTATCTACTTACCATGCTCGATTTGAATGTCGAGATCAAAATATTGTTCTTAAAAGCCCTTTGGGTACTCGCGTATCCTATCAAGGAGTTAGAAAGCAAACTGGTGTGAAGTTGATCTCGGCCATGAAAATGGTCAATGCGTTGAAGAAGGGTCATCAAGCATTTCTATGTGTAGTGACTACTTCTAATTCTCCTTCTCTTCCTCCCTTGAAGGATGTTCCCATTGTTTGTGAATTTCCGGATGTATTTCCCGATGAATTACCCGGGATTCCTCCTGAAAGAGATGTTGAATTCTCCATCGATCTAGTTCCCGGAACCGGTCCTATTGCTAAAGCTCCTTATCGTATGGCACCTTCCGAATTGAAGGAGTTGAGAGTTCAACTTGATGACTTGATTGAGAAAGGCTTTATTAGGCCTAGTGCTTCTCCTTGGGGTTCCCCCGTCCTCTTTGTAAAGAAAAAGGATGGATCTATGCGACTTTGCATTGATTATCGTGAACTCAATCGTGTGACAATCAAGAACAAGTATCCGCTTCCACGAATTGATGATCTCGTTGACCAATTGCGTGGTGCTTCTACTTTTTCCAAGATTGACCTCCGATCGGGTTATCATCAAATTCCGGTTCGTGAGTCCGATATTCCTAAGACTGCTTTCAGCACGAGATATGGTCATTTCGAATTTAAAGTGATGCCTTTCGGATTGACTAATGCTCCTGCTATCTTCATGGATCAAATGAATCGTACCTTTAGTGAGTACCTCGATAAGTGTGTGGTGGTGTTCATTGATGATATCTTGATTTTCTAAAAGAATGATGAAGAACATGCCCTACACCTCCGTATCATCTTAGACATTCTACATCGTCAAAAGTGGTATGCTAAGTTCTCGAAATGTGAATTTTGGTTGCATCAAGTTACTTTTCTCGGACATGTCCAAAGATGGTATTATGGTAGATCCTTCTAAGATTGAGGCCGTTGTTGATTGGAAGAGTCCGAAAAATGTGACTGAGATTCGAAGCTTTCTCGGTTTGGCGGGTTATTACCGTCGATTCGTGAAAGATTTCTCTAAGTTAGCTAGACCGATGACTCAATTGTTGAAGAAGGAGTCTAAGTATGTGTGGACCGATGAGTGTGAGAATGCCTTCTTAGAGTTGAAGACTAGGTTGACTACCGCTCCGGTGTTAACCTTACATGAGGATGGTGTGGACTACGATGTTTATTGTGATGCTTCAAAGCATGGCCTAGGTTGTGTCTTGATGCAAAACCGAAGGGTTATTGCTTATGCTTCTCGGCACCGAGAGTTCACGAGGTGAACTATCCGACTCATGATCTTGAATTAGCCGCCGTGGTACATGCCTTGAAGACATGGAGGCATTACCTTATTGGGGTTCATTGCCGCATTTATACCGATCATAAGAGTTTGAGGTGTATCTTTACCCAGAAAGAATTGAATATGAGGCAAAGAATATGGCTAGAGTTGGTGAATGATTATGATGCCGAGTTGATTTATCATGAAGGGAAAGCAAATGTGGTGGCCGATGCTTTGAGTAGGAAGACTAGTCACTCTTTGAGCACTATCCGTGTGTTACCTGACGAACTTACCACGGAATTTCAAAAGTTAGGGATAAGCCTTGTTGGGAAGGGCTTTGACTATCTTAGTGCCTTGAGTGCAGAACCCGATTTTTACCGTGAGATCCGTACTTGCCTACCTGAGATTGCTACTTTCCAGTCCATTCAAGCAAAAATCCAACTTGGGCAAGCTAAGGATTGTGTGGTGGATAGTGATGGATACCTACGTTACCAAGGTAGGATGTATGTTCCGAGAGTAGCCGAGTTGAGGAAGAAGATCCTTGATGAAGCTCACCTTTCTCCTTATTCTATTCATCCTGGTGGTGACAAGATGTATAAAGACTTGAGATTACAGTTTTGGTGGCCTAGGATGAAGATTGATGTCCTAGAGTATGTTAGCAAGTGTCTTACCTGTCAGAAAGTGAAGATTGAGCATCAGAAACCCGGGGGTTTGCTACAACCTTTGGATGTTCCCCTTTGGAAATGGGAGTCCATCTCCATGGACTTTGTGATGGCTTTACCTAAGACTGCTAGCGGAAAAGATGCGGTTTGGGTGGTTGTAGATCGATTAACCAAAAGTGCTAGGTTTATACCTATCAAGGAGACGTGGAGATTAGATGTCCTAGCTGAGGCCTATGTGAGGGAGATAGTACGCTACCATGGAGTGCCTAAGGATATAGTTTCAGATCGTGACCCTAGATTCTCGTTCCCGTTTACGGATCGCTTTGCAAGAAGCCATGGGTAGTAAGCTACTGATGAGTACCGCTTTTCATGCCGCTACAGATGGACAGACTGAGAGGACTATCCAGACTTTAGAGGACCTCCTCCGTGCTTGTGCTTTAGACTTCCACACTTCTTGAGAGAAATGTTTACCTCTTGTCGAATTCTCCTACAACAATAGCTATCATTCCTCTATCAAGATGTCACCTTATGAAGCTTTGTACGGTAGGAAGTGCCGTAGTCCTGTTTGTTGGGATCAAGTCCAAGATGCTCATGTGTTGGGACCCGATTTGGTGACTGAGACCATCAATCAGGTTCAGATCATACGAGAGCGTATGAAAACCGCTCAAGACCGACAGAAATCTTATGCCGATGTCCGTCGTCGACCACTTGCCTTTGAGGTTGATGATCGAGTGTTCCTTAAGGTATCACCTATGAAAGGGGTGAAACGTTTTGGTGTGAAAGGAAAGCTGAGTCCCAAATACATTGGACCTTTCCGTGTACTTGAGAAGATTGGTCCCGTTGCTTACCGTTTGGAGTTGCCCCGAATTTGAGCAAGGTTCATAATGTCTTCCATGTATCTCGATTGAGGAAGTACATTAGTGATCCGAGCCATGTTATTCAAGAAGAAATCCCAGATTTGGAACCCAACTTGGCTTTGGAAGAAAGGCCGATCCGAATCCTCGAAAGAGCAAACAAGCAACTTAGAAACAAAGTTGTGCCCCTAGTTCGTATCCTTTGGCGTTGTGGGAATGTCGAAGAAGAAACTTGGGAGCCTGAATCTTCTATGTTAGCTAAATATCCCGAACTCTTCTCGTGAGGTACTTTCCGTTCCTTTATCCAATTCTTGTGATTTAAGCTATCCTTTCGAGTGTTTCCTCTCCTTCTCTTAAATACCCTCCACGTTAGTAGTCCTTGCTTAGTTGTTTAAAAGTCGTAGTTAGAGTTTGGTCATAGCTAGTGGAGTTATTATCCTTTTTATAGAGTTTCGAACTAAAAATTTTTGAAAATGTTTTACTGTTTTCCACTGGTTTTAACGTCAATGAGTGGTAAAGCTCGTTATTGGAGACGTCCGATAATTGGTTTTCTCATTTGTTGGTGTAAAAATATATATTTTTATGTCTTTGATTTGGAATGTTGATGTTCTTGAACGGCCGACGAGGATTTTCCGTTCCATTGAAAAGACACTTATACTTCATACGTCCATATTTTGAAGATTTTGTTTACTTGATTTTAAGGAGATAGACCTACATATATACAATGTTCCTTCTTCTAAGTTTCGGGGACGAAACTTCTTAAAAGGAGGGATGATTGTAACACCCCGTAAATTCGAAAACCTTTATTATATTTTAAAAGTAATATTTTAATCTATTTTAATTTAATATTAATTTATTTGAAATAAAATCTATTTGATAAAATATAATCTTATTTTATTTTGAAGAAATTTAATTATTTTTGATAGTTTAGAAATGTTTAAAAGTAATTTAAACTATATTTAAACCTTTTTCCTTTGATAAAATAGATTTCGGATAAAAGTCGTAAAATCGGGATTTTTCCATTTCTTACGGTCGTTGGGTAAACGTGTTTGGATATTGGGCATATGAGTACTTAATCTTTTAGTAAAATCGTGTTTAAGAACTTTAATTTTCTCGGAAATCGCGTTCGACGAATATTTCTAATTTACAATAAAACGAACCAAAACGTAAACAATTGAAACTCACTCAAACACCCTACCCAAAACCATGCACCCTCCATCCTCCATGGGTCTCCTCTTCATCTTTCATTTCCTCAATTCTCATTCTATCACTTCCTTCTCTCAAACACCAAATTCCTCTCAAAATAACCTCCTTACAATCCCTAAATCCACCATAACTTCTTCATTTCTCCACCAAATCTCATAAAAATTATATATTTGTAATCCTCTCTTCAATCCTCATCTACTAGTAAGCTTTATTTTCATTTCCCCAAATTTTATTTAAGACACTTTTTTAGGGTTTCGAATTTAAGCTTAATAATTGTGTTTTTGTTGTTCTTATAGGTGAAGAATTTGAAGATGAGTTAGGTGACTCATATGTTGTTGAAGATGAAGAGTAATTTTGGGTTTTAGAAGCATTCTCAAGTTATTACTTGTCTCTTTGCTAACTTAAGGTAACTATTCCAGTTACTCACGAATTAATGTCACATTAGTAGTTGTATTCGTTGTTTGTTGTTGTTTGTTGTTGTTGTTGTTGTTGTTGTTGTTTGTTGTTGTTTGAGACGATCTTGTTGATAAATGAATGAATGGAGTAAGATGAGTATGCTTATGTTTAATTTATGTTAACCATTTGTATATTATTGTTTAGAACAAATTTGGATGAGGAATTATGTGTTGTGACAAGTCCGCGTGTTGGCTGGAACGCGTCAGTACCGGACCGAGACGTTTTCCAATGTTTCCAAAAATATGACAGATTGAACGGCATCGAAAAATTAGGTGGTTTAGCCACTTGAATCACTCAATTCGGAGTCCGTATGAGTAAATGGCGTCGTTTTATCGATAAAATTTATAGAAAAGTTTACCCTTGTGTGAGACGGTTATTTATACTATTTTATTATGCGAGAATTTTGTGGAATTAGTTATTTTGTAAGTTGGAATATATTTTCTTATGTTGATAGTATTTCACATGATAGAAATTGAAAAAGGCATGAGAATGATATTGTGATGAATTTTGTGATTTGAGCCAAAGTAGGCCAAGACTCTAAGCTGGGCCAGATTGACCAAATGAGTTTGGTCAAGCTAGGTTTAAACCGGTCAGCCTCGATTTGACCGATGACCCGTCGCGGGACTCGGGTCGAGGGTTTGTCTTTGAGGTGAGATTGGTTGTTATTGGAGGTTTTATGTTAAGCCTTGATATTTGTAATTATCATTTCACATGTTGGTTGTTGGATGCTTTGGATGCCTTATGCTTGAGTCTTGTTGCCTCTTTGCCATTTTAGCTTGTTCTCATGGATTATGGTACTGTTGGTTAGCTGGAATTTGGATTATTATTGATATTGGAGATATTGTTGGATTGTCAGCTGAATATGCTCTTGCGTAGTCTTTCATATGCTAGGGTGTGTATGATCTTTTGTGTGTGCAAGTTTGGACTCTTTGCCCCTCTTATGGTTAATTGGGTGTCCTACTTGTCTTGTGTGGAGTGGGCTAAAGTATTCAAGCTGGGACTAGGTCCTAGGTGAGTATTTCGGCCTTCGTCATAGATAGGCCCTTATAGTCTTTGACGAGTGTATGTTCACCGCTTAATAGCCTTTGTGTCTTAGCTTGGTGGGCTTATATCCAAGTTAGGGCATGACCTCCTCACGTACTCTTAGAAGTATGTGGTCAGCTTAAGTACTAGCCAACCCTTTGGTGGACTCCTTAGGGGTACTCATGTGTGTGATCATGGGTCTTGGATGCGGTACTTTCCGCATGTCGCTAGGTCTCACGGTTTAGGACTAGGGTGTTTACCTTACCTCGTGGTATAGACTCGAGTTCTGAGTGACTATTGACTGTCCTAAGAACTTATGCCTGTCTCTAGATATATTGTCCTTTCTTGTTTGATGATTCTATGAATCATAGAAGGTGAGATGCAAGCCGGCTATGGTTGATAGAGTTTGGATTCCTGGATGTTATGTGATTCACATAATAGTGTAGTATGAGTCGGTCTAGTATTCACATGTTAGGACTATGTGTTGTCGTATTGTTGTTCACATGATAAGCATGATTGTCTAGCATCTATATGCTAAGGCTATGTGTTATTCATATTCATATTCTTATGTTTACATGTTATATTAATTATGACATTTCGTGGTTGGGAGAACTCGGAGTTACTCCCCACTGACTGTGGCTTTCGTATTTGTATAAAATGCGATTGACAGGTAGGTGATGCATATATGGGGTACATGGACGAGCTAGCGAGCAAAGTAACCTTGGGACCTAGATTAGCTTTATTTTATTGTGACCCTTGAACACTTTTTATGTCATATACTTTTTAAGGACATATGTCTCCCTTTTTCATACTTGGGTTGTATAACTTTATTTCGCGACTTTAGCGATGTTTTATTTATGAGGTTTATTTTGGACCTTGCATGTTTGACACCTTCCCATTTAGATATTTTTATAACAGGTTCAGGTTTTAAAAATTACAGGTTTTTACCCAAATGAACCTATTACAAACATATCCATGCAGTTTTTATCTAGAATTATGTGTTTACTTTTCCGCAATAAATGAGGGTGTCACAGTATACTAAGAATGATAACAACAATAAGATTCACCATTAAATCCACGGAATTCATGATTAAGACAATTGAGCAAATAGACAACATAAAACAATAATATCGGCTTTGGGAAACTAGCTAGCAATTTCTATACTATCAATGCGATAAAGATAAACTGAAATAGAACAGAAAGAATACCGAAATTGCAGAGGAATGATTAAAAGCTCGAACGAAAATCCTTTGCAAAACAATATTTCCAAACCCTAATTAATTATAAACTAAACTGAATGTAAAACTAGGTAAATTTCTCCATTCTAATCTCTGGAAACTAGGTTACGTTATATAGCAAATATACGTAACACTTATTATTAAAACCTAAACACAATGGGCTTCACGTTCCTCGATCTTTTAATTCTCGTCTGAAGTAGCGATGTGGTCGATCGACTAAGCAGGGCGGTCGATCGACTGACTAGCGATGTCTGATAGCTTCGGAGCCCGTGAGTTGGTCGATCGACTGAAGGTGGTGGTCGATCGACTGCTCTAGCTGGTACTTGACTTCTATGATCTCGTGGATTTGTCTTTCGGGCCTTGAAATGCGCACCAAGCTCGTTCCTTAAGTGAATACTCATCGTCAAAATGCAATGCAGGATACTCGGGGATGGATTTAGCTCGATTTCCGTTGAATTCTTCACATTTCTGCAATAATGTACAAAACACGGAAGTAGACGGAAACAGGGGAAATGGTAGCTTAAACTACACAAATGAGCACTGAAATGCGTGTAAAATGAGGTATAAAACATCTTATAAAAGACACGCATCAAACTTCCCCAAACCAAACCCTTGCTTGTCCCTAAGCAAGAACTAGACTCGATCCTAAAACCTAATCGAACGAGTTCAATCTCAGAGCGAATTACAACATGTAAAGCCTAAACCATTTTAATGCATTAATCAACAATCAATTAGTAATGTGAATCATGCAAACGAGTTATGAAGTCGTTAGAAAATTGCTGAACTGTCAACTATAGAGACTTGTCAAATTGGACTCTCACGGGTCGCTCATATCACACATAAGCACAGGTGAATATATAAGAGGATAGAAAGAATTCATTTTGTACAGACTCTCACCTAACTACGACCTATAAGAACATGCCTGCAATATAATATGAAAACAATCTCTACAACCGTACATATGCATTCCAACCAACAAAAGACCATGACACATGTCGAGGTATATATGTGGATATGTGAGGTATGGGTAAGAAGAGGCAAAACATTTATGGAAAAGTGGAGGCACAGGTGATCAAGCTAGTACTAAAACGGAACCATATGACAGCATCCAACTTCTTGCTCAAAAATCAAACGAAACGGTGCTATAACAAGCACAAATCTCACAGTCTCCAGGTATAAAAGTAATCAACTAACTCCCCATAGGATACTAATGCAACATGGGAGCAAAAATCGCCAAAAGATAAGGATTATGAACTTTGCGAATTGATTTCTTCTTTTCTTTCGAACCTCAGTCGATCGACCAGAATTGGCAGTCGATCGACTGCTATGAACAGTACAGAACTCTTTTTTTTTTCTTTTTTTTCGAATCATTTTTTTTCTTTTTGTTTCTTTTTCTTTCCTTTCAACTTCTTTCCTCCTTCATTTCATCTTCCCAACAAAATCTCAAATAAGAGCAAATGCTACCAAAACTAAATAACAATCCCAAGAACATAGACTACTAGCTTGACAAAGGACAGGCTAAATGTAGGATGTAGTAGATAGGACAAAAAGGATATTTTTGGCAATGTGGATTTCATGGGTAAAACGAATAAAGGGAAACCTCTACCACACGTGTCGACAGACCACAAACCGAATGCATACAGGTATTAAGCAGACTAAGTTCATATTTATGCACATTTATGTAACATGCCTCATAAGGAGTACTACTCACATCCTAGATAAACTGGTCATAGATATCACCAGTTATAGGCTCTAAATCTTAGAAATATGATGTAGCTTGCCAAAATTCTAAGTCAAGTCTCAAGTTCAAAAAATGAATTAACGAAAACTCGTAGGTATGCATTTATATGATTCTACTAATAACATGTTAATCAAGCAAGGCTTAGGCAAAAACAGGTGCAAATGCAATGTCATCATTGAAATACTACCGTTCCGACTCGACCTATATGCGAAAATAAATGTGCATTTTTTTTTTTTAAATTTGATGAAATTTTTAATTTTTTTTTTTTGAATTTTGTATATATATAGGAAATGAAAAATCAATGCAAAACAAAATGTAAACGTGAATGCAAGCAAGTGATATGCAACGCAAAACCCTTCCCCAAACCAAATCGCACAATGTCCCCATTGTGAAAAATCATGTAATGAAGAGAAGATAAACGGGAATTTGCGAGAAAAAAATAAATAAATAAAACATGAAGTGAAGACTTAGAAACTCACAAGACTTAAAGCGCAGTAAAGGAAACCTCCCCAAACCAACGTGAGCTAGGAGGTTTCAGTAGCCAGCAGTGCTACTAATAAGTACCTGAAAAGATAAACAAAGTACCACGCATAAAATCGAGAAAGCAATGATGAAGCGGTATTATGTGCCTAATTGAGAAAAATTGAAGAAATAAACAAAATGACGGAAGATAAAGTGGAGTAGAAAACTCCCTCAATTCCGCAAATCGACCAAACACAGCAGGGGAGAGGTCGTGAACAAGTACAGCAGTGCAGGGCGGTCGATCGACCACATAGCCCAGTCGATCGACTAGGGTGAAAGGAACAGTAGCTCCTGGAAACTGCAACGCAGTCGATCGACCAATGTTGCCAGTCGATCGACTGAAGATACTGCTGTAACTTCTTATTTCTTCGTATTTGCTCAATTACTTGAGCTAATGAGGTCTAAAAATCTGCAAGTGCACAATAATACGCGCCCAAAATTGCGCAAAACCCAAACCAAAGTCTAAAGTACTTAAAAATCCTAAGCAACAAAAATAAATGCAAAGTTTCGCGCACACAAAATACGGTAAATAGTCTTAAAAGCAATAAAGCAAATGTTTGATAAAGTATTTGATCAACTAATAGTTGATCAAGAATGGCCATGGTATGGCCCACTTCGTTGGCTTCTGGCTACTAGAGGTAGCCCCAATGGTGCTTATCTTCTTGGTTGCACCCTTCTTAGCTTCAACATCCGCCGAACTCAACGGGTCAGCAGCTTCTATATCTCCCCAGTCAATGATCTCTTCGGACTCATCAGAATCTAAATCGGACTCTCTCACTTTGATCGGCTCGTCATCAACTTCCTCTTCAGTGCCATAGCTAAGGCAACCAAGACCTCCTCTTTGAATGATCGGCTTCTTCACAGCTGGAGCGACTTGCGGCTCTTCCTTCCCCAAACCAGCTCCTGCAATATCAGAAATAGACAAATCTTCCTCCAATTTGCTCCCAATCTGGGGCGGAGGGGTTATGACAGGAATAGGAGTAGAGACAGGCATATCAGGAAGCACAAAGTATGATTTCTTTTCAGAAACCGTATTACAGGTGACAGGCCACATATGGTCCTTCTTCCTAGCTGTTTGGGCGAAGACAATAGAATGCTTCCCCACTTTGAAGGTCAGGGTCCCAGAACCAACATCAATAACTGCACCAACAGTGTGCAGAAATGGCCTACCTAGAATGATAGGTATGTGGGCATCCTCAGGCATATCTAGGACTACAAAGTCTACGGGGAAGAAAAACTTCCCTATTTGCACAGGGATGTCTTCTAGGACGCCTATAGGCCGGACCGCAGATCGGTCAGCCATCTGAACTGTCATGTCTGTGACTGCAAACCTAGTCAATTTTAGCTTCCTAGCAAGACTTAAGGGTATGACGCTAATGCTAGATCCTAGGTCACATAATGCCTTCTCAATAGAGAAGGTACCTATATTACAAGGAACGGAAAAGCTACCCGGGTACTCTAGCTTATGGGGTGCAGTGTGAGTCAAGTAAGAGCAAGTTTCCTCGTTTAGTGCAACAAAGATGCACGGTTTCAAGTGACCTCTTTTTAGAAAGCAATTGCTTCATGAACTTCATATAAGCGGGCACTTGATTCACTAATTCAAGGAAAGGCACTTGTACGTTAAGACTACGAACAACATTTTCAAATTTACTGAAAGATACCTGTTACTTTGTCGGCACTAGTTTCTCTGGATACGGGGCTGTAAGAAGCAACTTAGCCCTTTCCTCTAAATCACGCATGCCGGCATCCCTGGACTTAGACTGAAAGTCCACCGCCTTCTCTTTATCGAAGCTTGAACCCTCTTCAGACCGTCTCAAATGTGAGCCATTGACCGACATTGGGTCGAACTTCGGAATCGGGATAGACCCATCAGCACTCTGGTCTTGCCCCAATACTTTCGGAGTTGTCGTACCCCGAAACAAATGTTCTCTCAAATTATTGGGCATTGGAGGACGAAATTTCTCAATATCAGCAATGGCCTCAGTCGATCGACTACCTTGCTCAGTCGATCGACTGAGATCTACAGTTCCAGAAGCTCCTGTAACCCGCACTTCAGTCGATCGACCGGGTATATCAGTTGATCGACTGATATACCTGGTAGACGCCTTTTTCTTTGTATTACTCGTTACAGCTTTATCCTGACTCGGTTTCGCCTCATCTTTTGTAGTGGCATCTTCGACCATAGCAGGCCCCTCCAGGGTAGACCCACTCCTCAAAGTTATGGCATTTAGGGTCTCTTTCTGGTCAGTTTGAGTCGGTAAGTGTCCCGGGGCTCGAGTGGTACTCTTGCTAGCCAACTGAGCAATTTGGCTTTCTAAAAGTTTCATTCCAGCCTCTCTAGCTTGGGACTCCTTTTGCAACATATTCTTCAACTCAGCAAACTCGGAATTTTGAGATTGTTGCTGCTGCGGCACATAGAGAGGTTTTTGATATTGTTGTTGCTTATGATGAGGGGGTACATAGGCTTGTTGATGCTGCTGCTGCGGAGGTGGAGTTGGATTTAGGACATTCTGGCTACTCCACCTAAAGTTGGGATGAACATTAGGCTCATAGTAGGTGTTTGTCTGCCTATAGTGTTGAAAGGCAGCACAAGACTCGAAAGGACTGGGACAATTCTCTGAGACATGTCCCTCAGCTCCACACCTTTTGCAAACGAAAGGACCGTCTGACACAGCATTTACTTGGTAAATACCTCCTTTTGAAGCTCCTCCCAGTTCATACTTGTCAAATCTCGCAGTGAGAGCTTCAAGTGCAGCTACAGAAGGAGATTCAACACTCCTCCTTTGATTCCCACGGGAATTCCCATACTCAGCCTTGTGGGTGGCTAAGTCATCAATGATCTTCCACCCCTTAGTCTCTCCCATATTTTCAGCAAATCGGCCATTGGCTGCAGCATCCAAAATAGCCCTCTGGTCATCATACAACCCGTTATAGAACTGATTGCAAAGACTCCATTTTTCGAACCCATGGTGCGGTATGGTTCGCATCAGCTTCTTGAAACGAACCCATGCTTCATGTAAGTTCTCATCCGGCCCTTGTTTAAAGCTCGTGATCTGAGCTCTAATGGCGTTAGTCTTCGAGGCAGAGAAGTATTTTTTGTAAAATACCAGGGCTAAGGAATTCCAGTCGGTGATCCCATGAGCGGCTCGGTCCAGATCTCTGTACCATTCCCTTGCAGCATCACGGAGTGAGAATATAAACATGGTCTCCTTTATCTGGTCCTGGGTCACACCGGTCGGCGGGGGTATAGAGCAGCAGTAATCGATAAATATCTCCATATGCTTGGCTGCATCTTCATTTGCAGCTCCCCCGAACTGGTTCCTCTCAACTAGGTTGATATAGGAAGGCTTTGGTTCGAATTTCCTATCGATTCAGGTAATTCAATCCCTTGTAAAGATTTTCTACTTTTCGGCTCGAATGGCTTGCTATAGTTGCTTCTTCAACCATGACCGGAATTTCTGGAGAAGTGACTGTCTCAAATGAAGAAATAGAAGCGGGAGATGTGGGTGGATCTTCCTCGAACGAGCATTCTCGTAGTAGCTTGACCAGAGTACTCGGCTCTTCCTCTCGTCGGTAATACCATTTGTGATCGTCTCAACTCGCGCAAGGATTTCTCAATCTCGAGGATTGAACGGTACTAGTTCACCACCATGTGACTGCGCGCATAAGAAGAAACTACAAAAAGAATATAAGAAAAGTTTAAGGAACAGGTGTCCCTTAAACTAAGAAAGACTAAATAAAAACAACTAAAAATTAGAACAATTGCCTCCCCGGCAACGGCGCCAAAATTTGATACCCGTCGTTGTGAGTACCAAAAATAAGATTTATAATTTCCTATTAAAACTAACCTAGGCTAGTGGTAACAGGGTCGAACCACAAGGAGGCGAATGTAATTTCTAATTGTCTAATTTAGTCTAAGGTAACGAAAGTGGGGGTTGAATTGATTTGGTCTATACTAATAGCAATAAAAGACAATAAACTAAATAAACAGATAAAACAGATAAAAGAAGGGGTACTAGGATGGTCGGTTCACTATAGTTTTGGCAAAGAAAACTAAGTCGGTCTAAATCAAACACATGAGGCGGGCAACAAGAGGTCCTCTCGGTCCACTCTTAACAGATAGCATCTTTCGATCTCGCTATAAGTCCCTAATATCACTAATACTGACTCTCGTCCTGAAAAGTGACTTATAATCTAAACTTTACCTATCCTTCGATCTCAACATAGTTTAGTCATTTTAATTGGTGATCTAACAACTGTCCCTATCTCTCGATCTAATGGGTCAGTCATATCCTAAACATTCAACTAGTCGTGTGCACTCGATTCGTCGAATAAAGAATTAAAACAATTAAAACGAAAGTAAAACCCCACGAGGTCAGTCGATCGACCAAGTATGTCAGTCGATCGACTGACACGCGATTCGGTCCACACTATTCTACGCCGCCTACACTATAATTCCCCTACATCCTAGCACTAATAATTTAGCTACTCATACTAAGAATGATAACAACAATAAGATTCACCAATAAATCCACGGAATTCATGATTAAGACGATTGAGCAAATAGACAACATAAAACAATAATATCGGCTTTGGGAAACTAGCTAGCAATTTCTATACTATCAATGCGATAAAGATAAACTGAAATAGAACAGAAAGAATACCGAAATTGCAGAGGAATGATTAAAAGCTCGAACGAAAATCCTTTGCAAAACAATATTTCCAAACCCTAATTATTGATAAACTAAACTGAATGTAAAACTAGGTAAATTTCTCCATTCTAATCTCTGGAAACTAGGTTACGTTATATAGCAAATATACGTAACACTTATTATTAAAACCTAAACACAATGGGCTTCAAGTTCCTCGATCTTTTAATTCTCGTCTGAAGCAGCGATGTGGTCGATCGACTAAGCGGGCGGTCGATCGACCGACTAGCAGTGTGAAGTAGCTTCGAGCCCGTGAGTTGGTCGATGGACTGAAGGTAGTGGTTGATCGACTGCTCTAGCTGGTACTTGACTTCTATGATCTCGTGGATTTGTCTTTCGGGCCTTGAAATGCGCACCAAGCTCGTTCCTTAAGTGAATACTCCTCGTCAAAATGCAATGCAGGATACTCGGGACGGATTTAGCTCGATTTCTGTTGAATTCTTCACATTTCTGAAATAATGTACAAAACACGGAAGTAGACGGAAACAGGGGAAATGGTAGCTTAAACTACACAAATGAGCTCTGAAATGCGTGTAAAATGAGGTATAAAACATCATATAAAAGACACGCATCAATACACAATCCCATAAACACTGAATCAGAAATAACTTCTCGGACAAGAAAACTTACTCAAATCCACTTTACTAAATCATAACGCAACATATTATATGAATAAACGGATAAGCACCTCATGACAATCATCCCTACCATTTCACGGAATACACATGTATTATAAATACACATACGATTATAACTAACCATGCCAGATCAATCAAACTGTTACCATTTTTTTTTTAACATTCAATTAGGTTACCGTACTCAGCATATAGAAAATTCAGACAACAACTTTATAATTATCACACAATACCACTTCTTGTGAGGTCAAAACCTCACACAAACATTCATACACATCATATACCCGTAATCACATCCAACTAGTCAATCCTGATCACGTAAGCTACCACCTGGCAAAGGTTACCTCTCACCCAAGCTTAAATCGTATGCCCCTCATAACACATTCTCCCATTCGCATAACCAGCACTTTCTGCCATACATAACCATACAGCTAACCCTCATTACGAGGAACCGCCTCCTATGACTACGTCTTATACTTCCTCATAACCATACATCTCAATTCGGTCTCTACAAAATCAACCTCTTTAGAATTGCCATCTTTCCTATTTATCATCACCCTTAACCACTAGTGACAACACCTCCACACTACCACCGTTCGTACATCAAAACATCACAGTTTCTTTCCTATATTTGGTTATCATCCCAAATAACGAACATCAAATACATCAACAAAAATCATCTCAACACTATTTCCAATTCCATCCTTAATTGTATCGTCACCCGACTCACCACCAAGCTCTCATATCGTGCAAATTCTCTACCCAACTTTTACTTTACTTAATTCCTCGAAACTCCTGACTAATCATGTTGTTCTGAAACTCCTATATAACCATTAACTCAAATCCTCATGATAGTATCATACATCTTGATGATTCCTTACTTTTATATCACATAACTCCGGTGAACATTTTCTTAGTTTTACTCCCCTCATTCTTTTCTTTTTACACTCGACAAAACCAATTAACCATTCAACTCCTTATTACCTCTTACCTAACTCTTTAATGCTCCGGTTACCTTCTCATTGCTCCAAAACTCACATCTCATTATTTCATATCGATATCATCTAACTCTTTCTTACCATAAATATTCTCTTATTATGCTATCACTCACCCTTGCCACCAATCCATCCATAGAATCAGCGTTTACTTGTTCAAACAATTACATCTCCCTTTTTACATCTCTAAAAATCAAAATTCATTTTATACCGTTAATTGCCCAAGGAAATCACACGTTAGTTTCACCTCTTGATAACACAAATTCCCAAACTCAGTCACTATCTGCAAATCCACGTCGCGACATGTCTCCATTAAGTTCACTATATACCACTCTTCTCAATCCCTCTGAAACGACCTTTCATTATATATATTCTTAACTAACACAATTCCTAACCATCTCCCTCCATAATTCTTTACACATTTCAAATTGCTACTATCCACATTCTTCCTTTCAATCTATTCATTCTCACGTACCTTAGACTCACATCATCCCTTTCCCATATTTACTTACTTTTACATTACTCAACAAAAAATCATATCACTCATATCTTCTCACAAAACATGCTCCATGCCTTAATAAGCCTTACCAATCCTTCTTTGCTTTTTCCACTATCCATCACAACCACACATAACTCATGTCCTCCCACCAAATTCATACTCACCACAGGTGCCACTCACTACACCATAAGATTGGGTAACTTACGCATCAAAACCAACATACATGTAAAACAATGCATAAAAAAGTAAAATAAAACCTTTGAATTGAACATAATATGCAACGAAGTCAAAAGATAAGCATATGACCCAAAACAGGGGTCACCAGATCGAGTACAGGCCACTCGATAGAGTGAGTGACTTACTCGATCGAGTGGGTGAAGGTCAGAAGCACGTAAAACAAATTACCAGGACTACTCGATCGAGTAAGGGGTACTCGATCGAGTACCAAGGTGCACTCGATCGAGTGAGGGCCACTCGATCGAGTACCCTACGCATTTCTCATCACTGTCCAGTTTTTGTAAAACGGTCATAACTCACTCGTTTATTGGTCATTTTGGGCGTGTGACCTATCGTTAGAATCGTAAAAGAACAAGATATCACCTCCAATTGAAATCACATTAAAATCATTTATGCATCTCAAGTTATAACAGTTTAAAGACAACCTCTCTATAATCGAAAACACAACTACTTGAATTTACTTCCAAACAACTTAAACGACAACAAGGTAAACAAAAACAACTCGATGCTAATAAAACCAGTATCCGTAACCACATGTTACTATCTTCAAAAGCCAAGCAACAACATCCATTATGCACATGCATCATTCAATTTACCAAGCATGTATTACCTACATGTTTTTATTCTATAACTTTACGTAAACAAAATCAATAATATATAACATCAAGTCTCTTATTCACGTGTTACTAGCATAACAACATCATAAAATCTCTTCCATCATACAACATTCTTTATCAAAAATCATATTATCATGCAACAATTATCATCTTTTTCCACCAATTATCCATGCTCTTACTCAAACTTTCAGCTATATAAACTCGTACAACACTACCAACAACATATATGTATACATAACTCTATGTATAACTCAAATCAAACAAATTTTCTTTGCGTATTTCTATAATGCCATATCGTAAAACAACTATCATGCTTTCAATCAATAATGTATAACATCACCTCATTATCATCTTTCTCTACACATTTCCCATTATCCACATACATACATCCACCGATTCATACCACACTTTGCTACAAAGATGCACAATTCACAAGATAAACACATAGCGATCCCGACTCATATCCCATGGTGACCGGTTCAAAATTGTAGGGCGAGTTCGCGACTTTAGGACGTCTCCCAAGCCTTTGCATTAGCTCCTACAACTTCTACCCCGGGTTCATTTTAATTGACTCCCTATGTTCATTAGATTCATTGGTTACAGGTTTCAGGATTGTCGCTCTGATACCACTTTGTGACACCCTCATACTCCAAGTGCCTTACCAGGACCACTTAAGGTATCAGAACGTCACCATCTCGGCTACCCAAGGCAATGATAATCAAATGACAATGAAGAAACATAATTAAAATAACAATATAGTTTAAAGTGATTACATGATCAAAACCAAAACTCTTAAACTGAAATACAAGATTCTCGGACGGTCTACTGATAAAACTATCAAAGCTATAAAATATCGTCTGACACAGCGGAAGACTTCTAACTGCCACGTGATGACTCATCCCAGCTATCCCATACACGTCATATCATACCTGCTCAATAACTGCTCACCACCCCCGAATGGATCACCTCAGTTTTTAAAACATTTAAACGGGGTCAGTACTAATTACACGATACAAACCAACATGAAGCAAATACCAAGCAGCTCAATCAACACATCAATCCCCAGTCTCCATCATCAATCTCCATACAATTGACTACACACTAAAATGTGTAGCCTTGCCAGAGTACCCATCGCAACAGGTACTCCACACCGCCAGTGGGGGACCGCAGCCGTTCCCACCTAAGCCATGCTCATCTCATCGAGCGATAAACCCATGTTCCTTAGTGTGCACATCCCTTCTGTGGCGGGTTCTACGGGAGGCGAATCAAGGGTGTGAAGTCACTCCCGTAAGTGACTCCACTCAGCCAGGGACGCACTCCGAAGAATACAGACAGATACAACAACAATCAACGATAATAAACAACAACAGTCACAACACCAACAATTGGCTAGCTAGCTAGCTAGCTAGCTGAGTAGTCTCTTACGGGGCAGGGGATCTTAAACCTAGATTTTAATCCGGTCGCAAGACCGAAACTCAAAGGAATTGACGGTGAGCTAAGGTTGTTAAGTTGGGTCTTCGACCAATTCCAGTACGATAATTACTCAATAACAATAACAATCACCACACAATCATGTAACTAATACTGAGTAGGGAAATCCTAACTGGAATGCAACACAAACAGCAGACGATCTAGCAGCTGTCTCAAAACCTTTGCTCTACGAACCCTCCTCCTATACACATAATCATACAATCACTACCACATCAACATAAACATAGAAAACCCCCAATCCCAAAATTAAGGTTTAAACAACCTTAACCAAATGCTATAAAAATGGTACGTAGGACTTACCCTTGACGCAAGGATCACAATGATACAAAGAACGATGAAATCCGACCTCTCTAGCTCCGGGATTTGCCAATAATGCGAATAGGAAGAACATCGTAGTTTGCAATCTCTTTTGAGTGTATTAGGTTTATAAAAAAGTGTTTATGAAAGATGACGGCGTAATATAAATACTAATTCACATTATTA
Source organism: Silene latifolia (assembly GCF_048544455.1). Taxonomy (NCBI): domain Eukaryota; kingdom Viridiplantae; phylum Streptophyta; class Magnoliopsida; order Caryophyllales; family Caryophyllaceae; genus Silene; species Silene latifolia. The sequence goes on from NC_133538.1 coordinate 46,063,529, forward strand.
ACAAAACCCGTTGAGATATAACCCGTTAACCGACTTACTCGATCGAGTAACTAACATACTCGATCGAGTGCCACTTACTCGATCGAGTACCCTACAGGCAGAACACTGATTCGTAAATCAAAACATGCTTACTCGACAGAGTAAGCCCCACTCGATAGAGTACCCAGAGACTCATAAAACCGTAGTATTACAGCCATGATTTAAAGGAATTGTGAATAAGTAATTAGGTTTGATGGGAATTCGGTTTATGTTGTTAATCGCTACATATAACTATTCTTGTCTAATTGAGTCGACGCAATTAGGTGATTAACCACGGTACACCTTGACCTAGATCGGAAGATTAGAAAAGGTAAGACCTGTAGTGAACATTAGGGCACTCTAGTGAGGGCGGAAGCTAAGCTAATAGTGTTTTAGGGTGAATTGAGACCGGAAGGAGATATTCATTACCCTGTAGATCGAATTTGCACTGACCTGAGACCTTAGACTTTATTTCCTGAGAATCATGGTGAATCGACTATCTTAGCTACTTGTTCTCTGCTTGCTTTTTATCATTTCTCTTCTTTATTTTCCTCACTCTATTTTTCTCCTTAGATCTCGTTAGTTTAGAGCAATCATTCAAAAACCCCCAAGAATTTTTTACCGCGACGGACTTAGTTAAGCTGACATTTTCCCATCTCCATGTGGAGATCGATCCTACTTACCACTGACTTCTGTTAGTAGTAATAGCTATTTATTTTTGGTACTGAACGACGGTACCAAAAAGATCATCTCAAGTTTACACAATATTTCTGGTATTTGCTCTTTGAGACGTATCGTGTCATCAACGCATATTGAGGAGGAACCCAAATCTCGAAAAATTGACTAATCTCAACAATTGCATTCCACACGGTATTCGGGAGGAGATGTTTCAAAGCAATGGGTAATAATTGCTCCATGAAGACATGACAATCATGGCTTTTCAAGCCTTGCAACTTTAGCTTCTTCATATCAACACATCATTTAAAATCTGATGCATATCTATCAGAAAACTTCAACTTTCGTAACCACTCACACGATACCTTCCGTTGAGCTTTGTCAAGAGCAAAAATAGATTTTTGCTTAGACCCGTCTTTGCGAATGTGCAATTTGGGACGATCACAAAATTTCTTTATATCTTTTCTTGCACCACTAGTATCACATGACGTTCCTTCTACATCCATAATCGTGTGAACCAGTAGCTCAAAGAAGTTTTTTTTCTATGTGCATTACATCCAAATTGTGCCTAATTAACATTTTTTTCCAATACGGAAGAACCCAAAAAATGCTTCTTTTAAACCAGCCGTTCTTTATTTTTGTAACTCTTTAAACTCTTATTCTATACTATCAATAGTAGTTGTCAAATCACATATCAACTCCCATAACTCATCCCCCGGAAGTCGATCCGGAGCATCGTAACGCACCTCTTTACCTTTTTTAAAAGCTTTTTTGTTCCTACTATGTCCATGTCTATCCGATAATAAGTGTCTATGACAATCAAACCAACTTATTTTCTTGGAATTCGGGAGATAAAATGCTTTACTCTCTTCCATGCAACAAGGACATGCCTTTTGTCTAGCAGTAGACCAACTAGATAGCATTCCATAAGTGGGAAAATCATTTATTGTCCATAAAAGTGAAGCTATTAGTTGAAAATTTTGCTTTTTCGACACATCATATGTTTGCACACCAATTCCCACAAATGTTTCAACTCTTCCACCAACAGTTATAAATAAACATCTAAGTGACTTTTTGGATTCTTTGGACCAGGAACAATAAGTGACAAAAAGATAAATTGCTTTTTCAAGCACAACCAAGGAGTTAAGCTGTATGGAGTGACCATTACGGGCTAACATGAATAAGGTTTACCAAACTGATCGAATGGAGAAAACCCATCTGTACACAAGACAACTCACACATTGCGTGGTTTATCGGTAAAATCAGGATACATCATATCAAAACTCTTCCATTCCTCCCCATCACTCGGATGACACATCTTTCCCGAAGTACGAGGATTTTCTTTGTCCCATCTCATTTGTTCGGCAATATTTTTTGTTGCATACATTCTTTGAAGTCTTGGAGCAAGAGGAAAGTAAATTAATGGGTTTAGTGATATTGGTTTCCTACTCTTTTCACCTCTCTTATTACCCTTCTTGCCTTTTTTTTTCCTTCAAAACAATATCTCCCTCACTTGTCTCATATCTATCTCTTTGACATTTCTTATACTTGTCAAGCAAAGCATCATCTTTCCAAAAGAGCATACATCTTTCGGGACAAGCATCAATCTTTTGATGCGGAAGTTGAAGACCTTTAGCTACTTTTTTGGTATTATAGAAACTTCGGGTCATGACGTTATTATCGGGGATAGCATCCTCAAGCAAAGAAGCAATGTCATCAATGGCATTAAATGGCATATTAAACTCACATTTCAAGGTTACTATCCTAGAGGCGGCTTGTAACAATGACATTTTGCTCCCTTCATATAATAGTTGTTCAGAAGCTTTTAACAGGTCAAAAAAGGCGCTTATTTCTGGATTTGGCGATTCTTCTTCATTCATTGCTGGATGGTCGTCATTATTGAAAATATTAGACTCCAAGGCATCAACAACCATATCTCTATATGGGTTCTCAATTTTTTTGGATTTGAGGTTGTTCAGGAGAATATGCTTCTCCATGAGAAATCCAATTGTAGTAGTTTGGACAAAACCCATTTGTATAAAGATTTTCTACTACCCCTATGTCATGTAGATATTTCAAGTTTTTGCATTTAGTACAAGGACATCTAAGTTTATTTTCTGCCAAATCATATTCATCATGTTGTCTAGCAAATTCAATAAATCCACGAACCTCCTTTATCATTCCAATCTCTTCATTTTAATCTAAATAATATATAAACCATAGTTTTAACAATAATCCATAGAATTATTTTTAACAATAATCCATACAACATTATACTAATTATACTTCATTACTAACTTCAACTATAATAATTAACTAAAATTATACTAACTATACTAATTTACTACCTATAAGAATACTCCACATCATACTAATTATAATAATTTACCACCTTCAACAATACAAACTTTATACTAACTTACTATATTCAATATTACAAACATTATATACTAACTTCCACCTTCAACCTTACTAACATTATACTAATTAACTAATCAAAGTCACCAATAATAACAACACTAATACTAATCAAAATCAACAACACTAACGACCCTAATACTAATCAAAATCAACAATACTAACAACACTACTATAACCACAATCATAACTATCAAAACCTCCAATTTATATAACCCTAATCCCAATTTCACCAAAACCTAATTAAATAACATCTAAAAACCTAATAATCAACACAAATGTTTATATAAACATATCAAATCATCTTAATACTAATTACAATAACAAAATAAACTAAAATTAAACTTAAGAAATTGAAATTTAAAACAAAGAAATTATACCTTCAACTATAAGGATGAAACGAAGTAAGGCAGAAGGAAGGAGTGCCGGCGTGTCCCGGTGGTCGGAATGGTGGTGGTCGGACTAGTGGTGGTCGGAGATCCGGCGTCGTTGTTTTGTGTGGTGGTAGTCGGGCGTTTTTTGTTTGATGTGTGTTTATGTTTTAGTAAAGTAGGAGAGAGGGGAGAAAGAGTCCCGTGTTTTCAAACATAATAAAACCAGGTCGACCGATTTGGCGACCGAAGGATGGTAGTCGCCATTTTGGTGACGGATTTCAGTCGCCACTTCTGAAAATCAGTCGCCCGCTCCAATAATTCTATGGGATTTGATAGTCACCAAATTGGCGACTGTCTTCAGTCGTCTGATGTTTTATTCAGTTGCCAATTTGGCGACTATGCTCACCAGTCGCCATTTTAAATCACCCGAAACAGGAATTCTTGTAGTGTGTGATGGATTTCTTGCCCGAATGATGACGAGTTTTATACTTATTTGTGACGGGTTTTCTCGCTTGAGTGATGGTAGAAAGCAGCCCAAACAAATGGACGCTAGAGTGCATACTCAGCCATGCCAAGCCAAGACCCAATCCATAGATAACCATGGTGCTGCGATCCTCAAGCAAAGACGGGTTTTAAGCTCCATGTTAAGTGCGATGGTCTTTACGCTGAGGTTTTAGCGGGTTTTCCTTGCCAGATTGTTGATGGGCTCGTGCCCACTGGTTGCTGGTGGTCCACAGCCTATTGGCCTGACCTCGGTGGTACTTCATGGCGGTGCAGGTGGCGGCCCATGGCCTGGTTTTGCGTGAAACAGAACAGGAGCAGCGAAAACAGAGTACATGGACTAAACCCCGAGTCTCTGACCCCGATGCCTTGGGGTGGCTTACAAAGTACCCAAGCACTTGATTTAGCAAATAAAAAACACAAAGTCACGACACTGATCGGGGTGGGAGCCACCAAGAGCAAAACGGTTCAACTCCCCTATTTTCAAGCTTATATAACGCAGCATTGTTTCTTGTTTACATATCCTCTTTTTTCCGTCCTTAGCTTATCTTTAGGGTTAGAATATTATCAACTACATTTCTTTAATAAATTCCAAATACTTTTAGTTGAATTATTTACATTTGAATCGGGCTTCGTTTAAGCATTGTTCTTCCTTGTTCCAAGTCTTTTCTTTGGTATTTTCCCTTTCTCTCGCTTTATTTCTAATTGCTAATTCAATTTCCATTGTATTACTTTGTTATCATGCTATTATTCACATGTTTAATTGTCATTTGTTTACATTTAATATGAGTGAGTAGTTCTATTAATGAAGGTAAGGGTTATCAGGGCCGTCTTTGGACCCGTGCGGGTCGTGCGGCTGCACAGGGCCCCCAATTTTTTGGGTCAGAAATCAAAGTAAAAGAAAGAATAAATAAATGCAATACACTAAATATTCAATGAATGATAGTGTCTTGGTGGTTAGTAATTGAGTTTCTATACATAAGGTCTCAGGTTCAAGGCTTGGTAGCTGCATTTATGGACTTTTTTATCCTTCTTTTTTAAAATTTTATTTCTTAAAATGTTATAAGGGCCCCATATCTAGTGTTCGCACAGGGGCCCCCAAAACCCCGAGACGGCCCTGAGGGTTATTAACATGTAATTAGCATATTTACTTTTTGTCTAATCGGGTTTGTATGTCATCGTTTTTGTCTTCATTTGTATGGCAAACATTGATTGAATGGCCACAATTATTTTTTTGTACCCTTGTAATTTCCGTTCTAAGATCGAAAGCCGGGACGGGATAAGACTAAGAAATGAGTATTAGGACGGAAGTAGTAAGATCGAAAGCCTCTAGGACCCGTTGTGCCTTAGACCTAGACAACACCTACATCTCAATACCCGACTTTGACTATATTTGTATGCTAGTTTACATGTGAAGCCCCATACTCCTTAGATTTCGCTTACTATTGTTAATTGTCATCCTTGCTATCGTTTTAATTTGCAAACCAAAACTCAAAACAAACTCATTCCGACCTAGATAAAATTCGACCCATGACGACCATTTTAGCAACTCCCGTCTCCTTGTGTTCGACTCCGACTACACTAGCTTAGGTTAGAACCATTGGGTATTTATCTTTTATTTAAGTATCAGACTAGCCATATCATGTGTGAAGGGCACTAGTTTGTTAATTGCATTCTAATACCGTATAAATGTGTGAAGTTTGCTAGTATTATTGTAGAAGTATGATTTGTGACGGTTGTTAGTATAATAGTAGCTAGTATGAGAGTGGTATATCGGAAGTGATAAGTGTGATGACCCGTAATCTAACCCGGAACAAGTCACCGATAGTCCTGGACTTCCGAACATTACTCTTTTGTTGCAGGGACGATACTCTTTATTCTTAGTCGGAAATTGCAAGCCATGGTGAAGCACCCAACCGAGCGTGAGCCAACACTAGGCCGAGTACTAGACACTCGACCGAGTGGTCCATGTCACTCGACCGAGTAGACTATTTTTCCAGACTCTGAAAATTTTCTGAAAATGGGTCACTCGACCGAGTGGAGTAGGACACTCGACCGAGTTGACTCGGCACTCGACTGACTGCGTTTTCTAGGCTGCAATTCTTCATGAAATTCGCAATATAGGATACTCTTATCTCCTTCATTCTTATCCCATCTTCATATCTCCAAACACACAAATTCCTCTAAAAACACTACAAAAACTCCATTGTTGCTCATTCTTAAAAAGATTCAAGTTTTCTACTCCATTTGTCTTCCTTAATCTTTACTAATTAAGCAAAGTAAGTGATTTTCTCTTTCCTCTTATTTTTCCCCAATTTGATTTTGTTTAGATCTACTCTAATTTCTTCACGTTTTACAAATTAATTGCATGTTCTTGTTTAATTCATGGTAGTAATCAACTTTCTACACCATTATAGTTGTCAAATCTGAAATTTTAATGTTGAAATTTTGCCCAAATTTGCATGTGTCGAAAATTAGGGTTCTTGAGACAAAAACTTGATTTTTGTGTGTGGTACTTGGTTTAATTGTTCAAAAAGGGCTTAACTGTAACACCCTGTAATTTTGACTAACTTTTATAATTTCTTATTATTTTAAGTTATATTTAGTTAGATTTTTAAAACTACCAGATCCCCTCTTTCAGGATGGACAAAATTTCACATTTTTCTCTATAATCACTTCATTCTAACTCTTATTTCTAAAAACTTCATTTTATTTTAGTTAAATTGATCATTTATTTTAACATTTTATCCCAACTTAAGACGGACATAATTATTTTGTTATTTAGTATCATGTTCCCTTTTATACGTTTTAAAGAGAAGAATGAGAGGCACAACAAAGAATCGGAGCCAGAGTCAAATACCAACATCAAGTGGGCAAGAGTTAGCTGACAGAATAATGTGAGACTTGGTATATCTAACCCGACGTTAGTACGGATATAATAAATCGAACCATTTTCAGAAATTATAGTTTTCTAACAAATATAATTTTATGAGACTTTGTTCAAAAGTTATATTTTTACCCTAATATTATATTATCAAATTTATCAGTAGATAATAATTAACTTTCTAAATAAGTCTAATTTAAATGTAAACAACTCATTTTGATGATTATTATGTTCCATCTTTATTTATTTAAGTCTTCCCATTGACTCAGAACTCGTTTGACATGACCCCGTCATTTCCTCGAATAGTATATAATATATTTTAAGATATTAATATGTTGGTACCGTTATATTATTATGCAATTATCATCGACTCGTGAATGACCGTCGTATATACTCAACTAGTCGAATCTTGTTAGTTCGATTACACCACCGGTATTATAAAACTTATTTGGATTTAAAATACTTATTTAAACATTGCCGGTTCTAAAATATAATTATCGCATCACAGTTTTAGTTTTTATAAAACCGATCTTATAAGTTAAAAACCGGATCATTATTGAGACGATTTGCAGAACTGAAACTCAACCCATAACATCTCTCTTTTATCTTACACGTATTCTCAACAGACCCAAATTGAATTGGGCCTCATACGTGGTCACCGTTCGCCCTTTATGATTCCTAACCCATTCATTGAGTTCATTTGATAAATCTTACCTCTTTCTCTCCTTTCATCACTTTTATAATTAAATTAAAACAAAAGAAAAGAACATTTGGCCCTCATCTCCTTTGTTGTTCATCTACTGCAAACAAGAAACCATTAAGAGCAATTACCTTTATTTCTTTGCTATGGACACAAGAGAAAAATATAAGTCAAATCCCCTCCATTAAGTTCCCCATATTTTCGGTTTAATTGCTTCTCCTTGTGGATTTTCATCTTAATTCTTCATTCCTTAATTAATTAAAGGTATGGGTACTAATTTTTATTTTAAATTTCAAGTTTTTTTTTTGGGAAAATGTAAGTTCCATTAAAATCATTAGTGTCCCATACAAACAACTATGAGAGCCAAGCTCACACCAAACAATCTAGCCTGATCTAAATTCTAAGATACTCCACTCATGCCATGGCTAGAGCATTTTTACTTCTAATAACACATTGGCCTAGACGCATTTGCACATCACACTTTACATTTGCTAATACTACATGAGGTTTGACAACATAACCCTACACTCGACACCTATTTCTGCACTGCCAGACATGGTACATCAGTCCTGCCAACACCATAGCAAGCACTTTTTTCTTACAAGCAGCAGCCTGTCTGAGCTCAATCCACCATCTGATGCAATTCTGCTGTGGAATCTGAAACCTGCACCAGTCCCCAACCAGTTTCCTGGAATGACTGCTAAACGGACACTCAAAAAATAGATGATCCAAGTTTTCCTCCTGCAGGCCACACAAGAAACAAGTATTGCTTTGAATAACTCCCATTCTAATCAATCTGTCTTGGGTCAGCAATCTCTTATGAGCTATCAACCAACAAATAAACTGTTGTTTTGGAATAATCCACTCATTCAGCATCCAAGGATACCAGTGTACCTTCCCTCCATCAGGCTTAAACCACTGATAACCCGCTTTTATAGCATAATGCTCCTCACTAGAAAGAGATAATAAATAAGGTTTAATAAGCTGCTTAACCTGGCATATCTTTCTCCAGGCCCAACTGCAGCCAAAGCCAGGTGTATAATCCCACAAGGACGAGATTTTAGTGTACACAGCATGCACCCACCTCACCCACAAGTGGTCTTCCTTATTTGCAACCCACCAAGCATACTTACCTATAGTGGCCAAGTTCCACACATGAAAGTCCCTCACACCCAGACCACCTTGCTTTCTGGGTGTACAAACTTGATCCCAGACAACAAGGGAGGGGCTCTTTTTATGATCACTGCCATGCCATAAGTAACTTATGCAAACAGATTCAATCTTGGATACCACAATCTTTGGTAGGATGAAGATCCTAGCCCAATAGCAGTGGAGAGTACTTAAAACTGCTTTAATGAGTACTACCCTTCCTTCATATGAGAGCTTTCTGGATCCTATCCCCCTAATTCTAGTCACCACCTTATCAACCAAACATTGACAGTCCTGAATAGAGAGACTTTTAGGAGAAACAGTGACCCCTAAATAAGTGAAGGGCACTGTCCCTCTTTTCATCCCAGTAATTTGTTCCACATCCCTGATAGCTTGCTCATCCATACCATTACAATACAGGCTAGATTTTCTCCTATTCACCAGTGGCTTTGGAGAATAAATCAAATGCTTTCATCATCAAGCCAATGGAGCCTCTCTCTCCTTTACAGAACAAAATAAGATCATCGGCAAAGCAAAGGTGAGATAATTGAATCATGTTGCATAAAGGATCGAACCTAAACAGCTGATGTTTCTGAACCACCATGAGAACTCTACTCAGATAATCAAGGCAAATAGTAAACAGGAGAGGGGAGAGAGGGTCCCCCTGCCTGAGACCCCTTTTGCCCTTGAAAAATCCAAAAATCTCCCCATTGAGAGAAATAGAGTAGGAAGTAGTAGAGACACATTCCATCACAATGTTACAGATATGTAAAGGGAAGCCCAGAGCTGTAAGCATGTTGCCAACAAAAACCCACTCCACAGAATCATAGGCTTTTTTAAGGTCAATCTTCATCATAGCTCTAGGGGAACAACTCTTTCTCTTATACAACTTAATCAAGTCCTGGCAAATTAGTATATTCCCCATAATATCTCTGCCTTTAATGAAAGCACCTTGAGATTGACTGATAATATCAGGCAGCACTTTGCCAATTCTATTACATAATACCTTTGAAACACACTTGTAAACTGTATTACAACAGGCAATGGGCCTGAATTGTAACACAGACTCTAGCATAAAAACTTTTGGAACTAAAGTGAGAATAGTATTGTTGCACTGCTTCAACAGGTTACCAGAGCTGAAGACATTTTGAACAGCAACAATGACCTCACCTCCAACCACCTCCCAATTGTCTTTAAAGAACTGGCTGTTGTAGCCATCTGGGCCAGGAGCCTTGTTCCCAGGAATGGAAAATATGGCTTCTTTAATCTCATCACCAGTGACTGGGGCATTCAATAAAGCACAATGATCAATTGTGAGACATTTGCCAAACTGCATCACTCTACTGTTAATAGGACTCACTTTATGTGAAGTACCCAACAAAGAAATATAATAGGCCTCAAAAGTAGTTTGAATCTCCTCAGGACTACTACACATCTGGCCAATTATATCTCTAACTTGAAACACCCTATTCTTAGACCTCCTACTCTTAATACTGGCATGAAAGAAAGCAGTATTATAGTCTCCCATTTGCAACTAGTCCACCTTTGCTTTCTGTCTTAAAAACTGGTCCTTAGCCTTTTGCAATTCCTCCAGTTCATTAGCATAAACTCTCTCAACCTGACTCAACTCCTCATTAAGGGGATCCTTTCTAAGACGTTCTTGACACTGGGTCAAAGCAATCTCAGCAACATGGGTAAGGTTTTCAATATCCCCAAACTGCTCTCTATTAAGTTTCCTGAAACCATTATTTAAGGCCTTCAATTAAATGACCACCTTGTACATAGGAGATCCACAGATATACTGATTCCACCCATTTCTCACAATCTCCTTATGCTCAGGTGTAGAAGCCCACATGTTAAAATATTTAAACGAGTACCATTTCCCCTGTCTATCCATTTCAAGCCTAATGATAGCTGGACAATGGTCAAACATTCCTTCAGGCAAGAAATTAGTGAAGCTATCAGGGAACTTAACAAGCCACTCATCATTAATAAGCACTCTATCCAACCTACTGCACACTTTAGACCCAACATCATGCTTATTTGTCCAGGTGTAGAAAGCACCCCTGGCACCCATATCAAACAACTGACAATCCTGAGTGACTTGAAGTAGAGGTCTCATCTCAGCATTTGTAATAGGAGCCCCTCCAATTCTTTCATTAGAGGCCAAGATAGCATTAAAATCACCTCCCACAACCCATGGTCCAGTAATTCTACCATAGTAATTGCGTAGGCTAGCCCATAAGGGTTCCCTTTCAGCTAGTTTATTCAAACCATACACCATAGTAAACCAGAACCTTTTCCTTCTTGCTTTATCAAGGATTTCTGAGTGAATACACAGAACTTGAATCTCAAGTACAGTAACATTATACAGAATAGGATCCCATATCAGCCATATTTTGCCCCCATGATGAAGGCTAGAATTAGTACATATTGACCAACTATCACATAAAGTATTCCTTACATTATTCCCATTTTTTGCTTTTATTTTTGTTTCAAATAAACCACGTAAACCTACATTATTCTTCCCTAACAAACTTTTTATTTCTCTTTGTTAATTAGGGTTATTCATACCTCTAACATTCCATAGACCAATACTACCCATACTGAGAAGTATTCTTACTAGTATCCCCTTTCTCCACAACTCTATTCTCCATAATCCTCAGTCTAGTTTTCTATATTGATTGGGTTAAGGACTCCATAAAAGAAAGACCCCCAGGTGTGAATGCTTTCTTTTCACCAGTGTCATGCCTCATCAATCTCGTAAGAAGGCTCCTAGGCATAGTACTCTCCACCACCGGAGTGCTAGGAATAATCACTGGAGTTTTAATTGTCACAGCATTCACAGGCGTGTTAGGAGATATTTGCTGCCCAGGTTTCAGTACAGTCACTTTTGGAGGAGGTTGAACCTTCTGAACAGGTTTGTTTACCACCTTCCTAGGTTTCCAAACCTTCTTTACCACAGGCTTGCTACCATCATTCCTACAGTTTTCAGCCAGATGGCTCAAACCCTTACATTTGGAGAAGGACAGAGGCAACCAATCATACATCACTTTTGCTCTCTGATTCTTGCCATTTTCATCCAAAAAGGTGATCTGATTAGGAAATTGCTGGCCAATTTCAACCTCTATCATAATCCGGGCAAATCCTAAGAAATTTTTATGCAAGGTATTCTCATCACAACGAATGAATTGACCCATTGCACTACTCAGCTTCATAAGGCTTTCCAGACCCCAGAATTTCACATACAGACCAAACAGTTTCATCCAAATAGGGATACGCTTCACATCATGCTTAACTAACTCCGTATCAGGCTTCCATTCATTGACAATAACAGGTTTATTAACAAAGAGTAAGTGGCCATTTTTTAAGACAAATTGTTGTTGCTCTTTTGTTTTAAACCGAATTAAAAAAATCCCATTAGGCATGAAGGATATCTTATCAATCCCCTGAGCTTGCCACACTCTCTTAACAAACCCAGTAAGCATAGAACTTGGAGGGTTTGCGCCCAGAACGTAACAGAAAACATAAGAGGACCAGAATTTTATCTCACCATCCACGTCGTCGCGTATGAGTTGAATTGTCGGCGTGCTAATCGTAGATTCCGGCCTAATCCGCTCAGGTTCCTCTTGATCAGGTTCCTCCTCCTCCAGGATTGATTCCAAATCACCTTCAAACTCCTGTGATGAGAATTCGAGTTGACGGTGATGAGATTTTCCTTTATTCTTTGATTGATTACTAGATTTAACATGTTTTTGATTGTTTTTGGTATTTTTTTATTAGAAACGATGATAATCTGAGGATTTTTGGTTGTTTTTCTGTTACGAGCCATTGCTTGAGGTAAAAGAAAACTTCTTAGAATTAGAGAGGATTTTATCTCTCTAGATTCTCTCTCATCCTCTTAAAAACAAATTTGATTTAAACCAACATGCATGTTATTTTCTTTGAAGTTCTTGATTTTTAAAAACAAATTAAATTTTAAAGACTAATTTAAAAACGAACTTAATTTAACTATTAAGTGGTTATTGAAAATATTATTATTGTTTGGTGTTGGTGACTTTGTTGTAAAGAAGAGAAGACGGAGATAACGGAACCGTTTTAGGGGCTTGGCTGGAACTGTCTCAAGACCGTATTTTTGATCAAGACTCTAATCCCTTTTGTAGGGGTGGGTAAATTAACATTTTCTTTTATTATCATTATTAATTATTGCATGTGAGTTAATTTGATTGAATAATTGTTTGCATACTAAATTAATTGATTTAACTTAGTTGCATGTGAATGATCTTAATTGATTGTGTGGATCTAATTTTGCATTGTAGGAATTTTTCATAATGATTATGAGTTAGAGATAAAAAGTTGGATTAGGATGCTTGTGTGTTGGATGAGTGGTCTAAGACTGTTGAATAACTGATTTTACCAGTATTTAACTTTAAATCTTATTTAATAAACTAGCTTACAGCGATAATAATGATTTCAAGGTAGTATCAATTTTTAGTAGTGTTAATATTGTCCTAGAAGAGTGGGGTAAAAGATGAGTATAATTTTCACAAATCTTAATATTTAAGATAATATTGTTTTACGACTAATAAAAGAAAATATTTGTTTTCAATTGTTATTCATGTTGAATGATGACCGTATGGTCCATTGACATGCAAGGTTTGATTTTCCAAACAAGTTTACCTAATTTATCTAATTACTATTTTATAAAGTAGTATTGTAATATTATATAAAAAGGTTTATTATTATTTGACAAAAAGACAAGAAGTCGAGACACTAGAGTAGATTTGGCAGAATTTTATATAATACACTCAAGTTCCAAGTCAATAATATTATAATAAAGTAAAAATATATAGTTGTAGACTAGACACTAGAGTATATTGATTCTTGAAATAATTTAAGAATTGAGATGATAATAATAAAAATCGTCTTATGAGTTAAGTATTTATTTCTTAAGCAAACTTTATAAAATCGACTCACAAGATTATTTATAGTATTTTTGTCTCAAATGCTAAGTTAATGTGTTATTAATTGTTTTTATGTGATTTTATTATAACTATGTATACTTTATGAAAACTATGTAATCTTGTTTCCATTTTGTTATTTTGTTTATTCAAAGACAATGTAACTTAATTATTGTTTGCGTGACTTGACCTTCGATACCGCCAAAAATGTAATAATTTAATGACCTAGTTTATTTTAAGTTCTTAAGTTCGAATTATAGAACCTTGGCAATCGTTTAGGCCTGACTCACGATATCGCTATCACTAGTCCGATTAAAATTTCCAAGGGGGATTAAAATTTTCCAATGAGGTTGTATCGACTTAAGAAATGATTTTATTTTATGAGTCATTTTCATCACTTTGGACAAACTGTTTAAATGATTTCACCTTATAATTTTATCAATCTTTTAACTAGACATCATATTCAAATTGAGATATAGAGTCAAAATTTCAAAGGGTTAGATTTTTACTCGTTTACTTACTTAAAACGAGTTTCTTTTAATCGCCTTAATATTAGCCAAGTACATAACTTCTAAATTAGAATTTTAACAAAGGTCATTGAAATATTTTGAGCAAATCTTCTTAAATTTGGATTTTATTTTCAAATTAATGAAAATAGAAATTAATAGTATAAAGTGTATATAACGAAATTGAGTTAGGGAACGCTTCTTAATCAAATGACTACCAAGGGACTAAAACCGTCCCTTAGTTGAATTGATTAAACTTGGTTTGATAATATGGTACTTAACTTGTATTATTAACCTAGTTCGATAGTGAAGTCCTGGCTTATAAATAGGGACAAACCCAATAAGGCTACCAATTATTGAATCTATGCTATTTGGTTCCGATAAAACTTTTATCAAGGAAATAATTTCGATTTGAAATTTGAGTTGTTAACACATAATGTTTTAAAAATGAATTTCGAAATATTTCATATTTTCTTGGGCATTTTTAGGGCTGAATTTGAAAGCTCATTAAGCGGGAAAGCATGTTGTTACTATTGTGTACGTAATGACATGGAAGAATAGAAATTAGCTTAACCGTATAAAACCGTCCATGCGTACGAAGGGTCTTTGGTGGACATATCCTTAGACTCGAGAGTAGGCGGGAGTGTGGCCATACTTTAGGTGGCGACCTGATCAGTCTCGTACGTGTTAGGTGGATCGCATCCGGGTTTCCGAAGGTCTTGATGATAGGTGGTAGACCTCGGGGATAACTAGCCGGGTGGTGAGTAGTCCATGGTGCGGGTCTGTCAACCCCACGCACCGGCATTCGACCCTGGAGATGAGTAGACAAATTTTTTTTAAACGTGTTTATGTCCCCACGGTAAACAGGGGTAATAAATATCGGTGTGATTGGCGATATATGATTATCATACAAGTTTCAACTATTGGTCAGATAGTGGGGACGTATACGGTAATTGGCCGGTATATCGTTATAAAATGTTAGTAAAAACAATACGACATTAAAAAAAATTGTTTGTTTTCTCAAAAATATGTGTTAAAAGTATGGACGTATGATTCTGTTATATATGCTGATAATGATTGTTTATGTTATATTTTAATTGTTTAAAGTAGTTAATATACCTACCTGACGTTTGTTGTTTTCTTATAAAACTTTTACAAATTTTAAAAACATCAGATTTATCAGATTTGTGAAGACCGACCATTTCCGAAACAGGCGAAGCTGAAGATGGGATTTAGATATTTTTTTTAAAACGTGTTGTAATTTGTTAGAAACAATTGTAATATTTAGTATTATATTTGTAATTGGAATTAGTTGAAAATAGTAGTGACTCGGATATGTATTTATCTTCCGTTGTTTCCTATTTTGGACTTATATTTAATAAAGTCCTGAAAATCCGGGTTCTTACAATTGGTATCAGAGCATGGTTATTCTGGTTGGTGTTAAAATCTTCATATTTTAACAATGCCATTAATATTCTATGCTCCCCGGTTAATGGAAACGAGTCATCTATTTTCTAGGATCGTAGGTTAAAGATGACTAGATCACCTAAAAGAAAAATAAATAAGGGTAAAAGGGTAGAAACACTAAGGACCGACCTAGTTTTAGGTACCCGTAGTTTTCATTTTTTTTCAGTTGATTTACATGTTTTATTTTTGTTAGGTGTAATTGAGATCTATACTATGTATGGAAGTCGATTGTAAGCTAATAACTTTGACATTATATTTGATATTTAACTCCAACTAACTTCGTTACTATGGAGACTGTGTTATTATTAAGTCTGTTGGGATGAATGAAGACCGCGTGGCTGCATTAGATGAATACCACCTCGTTATATTCGCCACCCTCTTTTCAAATTCGCATAAAATGATTCCTTTTGAGTTTTAACATTTATAATAATATCGTATAAACTCTTTAGTTGTTAACAAGAAATTTTTGTTCTCTTGATATTCTTTAACTAAGTTGATAAAAATCCTTGTACTATTGCTCCCTTGAAAAAAATAAAATTTTACATAAATTAGTGCTGAAATTTGTTTACTCTTTCATCTAGCCAGTTGTTTATTAAAAACTCGTATTGTGATTTTATTAAACTACTTTTACAAGCCGTTTATATTCTTTATTTTAATTTCCTAAGTTCATTCCTTAATCCCGAAAATCATTTTATCATGATTTCCAAACTCAAAATTTGTGAAATATTTTCTCATTTAAAACTCAGGGTTAATTGTGTCAAAACATTCCTACCCTATATATGGAGTCGTTATATTAGATTTTACTTGTATGTTCTTTTTTGGCTTTTCTTTGTACTATCCTCTCAAATTTGTATCGAATTGTTTTTTTTATCATGATATCTTTAAAACTCGAAATTGGTCACAACGAATTTATGTTCTCTTGATTTCTTTCAGCCCATACCGATTTCAAAATTCTTTTAATATCGTTCACTTTATAAAAATTATATTTTGGCAAAAAAATTTATAAATTCGTACCCTCTTGTCTCCTTAAACTCCATTTTTACCGACATGCTGTAACAAGTAAATCCCCGGCATCGTTCGCTGGATTCGACCCCGTTAACGTGAGAATTCGCTAAATAGATTTAACTATTGTTGCGTAAATGTCTTGGACATTCTTTATACTTTCCTCATTTTTAAAATCGCGTCAAATTTGTTAATTTTGATATTTATTATAGTGCCGTCTAAGCTCTTAAGTTGGCTACGATAAAATTTATGTTCTTTGAATTCTTTTAAGTTATAGCGATTTTAGAAATATAACTTTTGCACGAAGTAGTTCAAAATCTGTCAATTATTATCTCTTTTCAAAGCAAACTAGATGGTTTTAGTTCCATAATTTGATTTCACTAACATCTTTAGCTGTTCAAAATGGAACATTTTATATACCCTCCTATTTTCTTAAACATCATTCTTATCTACATTATTAGTGTAATATGATTTTCCGAACTATGATTTTGTGAATATTTTAGAACACTTTCAAATATTAAAAACTCTCTTACCCATATAAAATCTAGCCTTAGACAACGCAATGTATTAAGTGGCGTTAATGAACAGAGAAAAGTATACTTGGTCCGAGGATTCTAAAAATTGACTGGGATTATGAAAGGAAATATATTAGTTGAGGAATAGTTGTCGATTAAAACTTTTGAGTTAATAGTTTTACTCGAAATTGGAAATGGAATAATTAAAGGGTGTTAGAGAATGTAATAAGCTTAACTTTATGAATATTAACTTGGTGAATATTAACTTGGTGAAAAGCCTGAGGATATTTTAAGGATATCGATATATACTTTGTCGAAAGAGAATAAGTGAAAGGAAAAAAAATGTGTTACCACTTAAGGGGTACTTAGTTGATCTAAACTCTTGGAGTAACTATTTCGGTTTTGGGATAACAAAAGGATATGACAGAAAGAACTTGGACTTTGTTATTGCGGGAATATAACGGAATTGTGGTGGAATAAGTCAATAGCATGATCGATAATGGAATCTTATGAATAATGGAATTTTATGTAATAATGATGACGAATTTAGAAGTTGAAAGAAAATTATTAGGATGCATTTATGGAATGACATTGATAATAGTGGTAAATGGGTGAATGTATTGAAGATGTAAACTTATTTTGACCCCGGAATATTATAACTGGGTGTGGACTATGGGTGAATTTGTGTTTTGAGTACAAGTAAATTCTAGGCTATAATTAAGGATATAAGGAGCAAAATAAGGGTATAGGGAGAACTATCAATGAAACTTGATGGCACAAGAACTTAAGGTTTTATGAATTATTGCCAACAATTTCAAGTTAGAGACTAATGAAACGATTAAAGGAGATTGAGACTTTGGTACATAGTGTAGTAAAAAAATGATGGCTATGGAATATGTAAAAAGCTCGGAACAAATTTTGAGGAACATAGAAAATTAATAGTCATAGACAAATAAGAATGGAAAGATGTTGAAGAAAGTCCTACAATATTAAGGATAGTAAGGAAGTATAATTTAACGAGGCAAGTATTTTTTTGGGTTAATCAAAACATTTGAGTAGTAAGCTATTGAGGAAGTAATGAAACTTGAGAGATGAGCATATCATTCCGTCATGGACTAAATTCATGTATGCATATAAGATCACCCAATTAATAGTGAGTGAGACTATTAGGAAGCCTAAACAATTCCAGGTAATATTCGTGTCTTCCAACTTTCGAGGAGGAAAATTTTTGTTAGGGGGTAGGACTGTAACACCTCGTAAATTTGACTCACTTTTATAATTTCTTATTATTTTAAGTTATATTTAGTTGGATTTTTAAAACTACCAGAACCCCTCTTTCAGGATGGACAAAATTTCACTTTTTTTTCTCTATAATCACTTCATTCTAACTCTTATTTCTAAAAACTTCATTTTATTTTAGTTAAATTGATCATTTATTTTAAAATTTTATCCCAACTTAAGACGGACATAATTCTTTTGTTATTTAGTATCGTGTTCCCTTTTATACGTTTTAAAGAGAAGAATGAGAGGCACAACAAAGAATCGGAGCCAGAGTCAAATCCCAACATCAAGTGGACAAGAGTTAGCTGACAGAATAATGTGAGCCTCGGTATATCTAACCCGACGTTAGTACGGATATAATAAATCGAACCATTTTCAGAAATTATAGTTTTCTAACAAATATAATTTCATGAGGCTTTGTTTAAAAGTTATTTTTTTATCCTAATATTATATTATCAAATTTACCAGTAGATAATAATTAACTTTCTAAATACGTCTAATTTAAATGTAAACAACTCATTTTGAGGATTATTATGTTCCATCTTTATTTATTTAAGTCTTCCCATTGACTAAGAACTCGTTTGACATGACCCCGTCATTTCCTCGAATAGTATATAATATATTTTAAGATATTAATACGTTAGTACCGTTTGTGGGAAATAAGTCTGTATACTTCCCTTAAACTAGAAGGATTATAACGATTTAATAAAGATGATCAATGGTCATAAAATAAAATACATAAACAAGAGTAAAGGATTCAGAAATAACCTTTGGTCCTAGCAAATATGGCCTAAGAACAATATCAAAATTGATATTCGCCTATTAGTTGCACCCAAGACGATCTGAGATATGTCCTTTGATTATGCTAGAAATCAATCTAAAATTTTCTGTAAAATTTAATTGTCTTTGTGTTCTTGTGATGAGAAAGAGGAGGCAAGGTTAAGAAAAAGCATTAGGTTAGAAATAATTCTCTACCTTTCTCTTATATAGACCGAATAACGAAATTAATTAGGAAAGATATTACTCTCCTAATTTTCGGCCAATGTTGACCGAAATAAGGAATAAAATTTCCTTATTTTTGGTCTTTCCAAAAATATATAAAGTGTGTTAAATTGTCATCTAGTGAGGATCGAACCCATGACCTCTTGGCTTGTGTACCCTCACTATTACCACTATGACACATTCAACTTGTTGATATTAAATACAACTGATTATATTTAATTACGAATTAACAGATTAATTCGTCCAAACTAACCTTATATATATTTAATTAAATATAACTTATTATATTTAATTTACGAATTGACAGATTAATTAAATCTCAACTTAATATTATTTAATTTTCATTAAATAATTATCTCATCAACGCATTGACTAACTTTTTAGTCATTTTGGGCATCAATGTAATTATATTTCTATAACCACATTTCTCAAATACGTCCTATAGGTGTGACCTTTAGGGACCAGTTGATCACCGCCATCTGTATGATAATAACGTCAAACTTTCTAGCAAGCCAACCGTTATTAGGTAAACGTTAATCAACTGATTAAATATACGAAGTATACCCTTGTGAACCTGTAAGAGATTTACAAATGTTATCACACTAATTTGTGGAGGACACCAGCTCCAACAAACTCCCACTTGTCCTCACAAATGTATGTGCGATAACCGATTCTCATATCCTATAAAATTTCTCCCACTCAATGTAAAACAATTTGCAAATCCGAATTCACAAAGGTCGTATTTTACAAGCGATCAGTATCAAGAGTGGTTTTCCCGACTAGAGAGTAACTTAACTGATAAACGAATCAACATTCGAGCATGGCCATGCATTTCAGTTACAACTCCTCGGGTGGCCCTGTGAAATAACTATACCTGATAAGGGATGGATATTTTCCTCAACTCGAATCCTGCAGACGTAAGCACAGTATGAAATGACCCGAAAAAAATCTACTTAGCCCCGATTCGGTGGTAGACCGTGAGAAAGAAACCAAAGTCACCCAAAAACTGCCTTAATCTCAAGAGACAGTTGATAGTCAAAAGAATCGACTCTAGGAACACAATGGATGTCCTATCCACGACCTGGCACCGAATGTTATAAAACATTTAGGACTCCATTACGTTGTCACAAAAAGTTGTCCTACGAGGTATCGTCATAATCTCGTATCTGTGATCGATTAGTCAACCGTTTAACTTATGGCTCGTTGAACCCACCATCAATCGACTGCACAATATAATAGCCGGAGTTATCAACTCACATTGGCGATTACAGACCAAAACAAATATAATGTAATTCAGTTCACTTTGTGGCGTTCAATGTTGTCAGTACAATCCACATGAAAAAATAAAATATTATATATAAAACGATGAAATTATAGTATATGAAAAAGATAACGTATCGAATTCATAATCAACTACTATAACTCAGGTACACGTTTAATTCTCATGGAGAAAACGTGCCCTCCTTGCTTATCATATTTCTATGGCTCGCAGTAGAAGAATGCTACAACTTCCTGTTTGGAACTATTCCAGTGACCGCAAAGACTATTAAGAGTAAGAACGAATCTAGAATGAGATTTCTAATCATCTCGGTCCGTTTGGAAGCTAGCCTCTGCAGAACCGGGCGCATAGCTTAGTATCTCCTCCATAAGTCAATACCCAATCCTTAGTCCTCCGTAGGTACTTGAGGATGTTTTTAACAGCTATCCAGTGTGTTTCACCTGGAGTATTTTGGTACCGACTCGTCATACTCAATGCATATGCCACGTCTGGACGTGTGCATATCATGGCATACATGATCGATCCTATTGCAGATGCATAAGGAACATGACTCATGCGCTCAATCCCTTCTGGCGTCGTGGGTGACTGAGACTTGCTCAACTGCATCCCAGTCGTCATAGGAAGGTTCCCCTTCTTGGAGTTGGTCATGTTGAACCTCTCAAGAACCTTCTCCAAATAAGACTCCTGACTAAGTGATAACGTCCGTCGTGATCTATCTCGGTAGATACGGATTCCCAAAATGCGCTGTGCCTCACCCAGATCTTTTATCTGGAAATGTTTCTTCAACCATTCTTTAACCGAAGATAGGAGAGGAATGTCATTCCCAATCAAGAGTATGTCATCGACATACAATATCAAGAATACAATCTTGCTCCCACTCGACTTGATATATAAGCATGGTTCCTCGACCGATCGAGTGAAGCCATACTCTTTTATCACTTGGTCGAAACGATGATTCCAACTCCGAGAAGCTTGCTTAAGTCCATAAATGGAACGCTTAAGCTTGTATACTTTCTTAGGATGTTTAGGATCTATGAAACCTTCGGGTTGCACTATGTACAACTCTTCCTCCAAATAACCGTTTAAGAAGTCGGTTTTTACATCCATTTGCCAAATCTCATAATCATGAAATGCGGCAATCGCTAAGATTATCCGAATGGAACGTAGCATGACTACAGGTGCAAAAATCTCATCATAATGCAATCCTTGCACTTGAGTGAAACCTTTTGCCACAAGTCGTGCCTTATAGATATCTGGTTGCGCGTCTACAGAACGCTTTATTTTGTAAAGCCATTTGCACTGTAGAGGTTTTACCTTATTAGGTAAATCAACTAGATCCC
This sequence comes from Silene latifolia, assembly GCF_048544455.1. NCBI lineage: Eukaryota > Viridiplantae > Streptophyta > Magnoliopsida > Caryophyllales > Caryophyllaceae > Silene > Silene latifolia. The sequence continues at coordinate 46,085,601 of NC_133538.1, forward strand.
ATACGTTATTCTCATACATGGAGTCCATCTCGGATTGCATGGCTTCAAGCCATGACTTTGAGTCGGAACAGGCCATAGCACCTTTATAGGTAGCGGGTTCATTACTTTCTAGAAGTAAAACATCATTCTCCTCGACCATACCAATGTATCTGTCCTGAGGATGAGAGTCTCTACCCGACCTCCTAGGTTACTCAGGAATATTAACCGTATCATCAGTTGGAGGTACAGCTTCCTCCATCTGTTCCTCGGTTGTTGGTTCTGGAATCTCCGACAGCTCGAAGGTTCTATTACTCGACTTGTTCTAGAGAAATTCTTTCTCTAAGAACGTCGCACTAGCCGCAACAAAAACTCGATGTTCGGTTGGCGAATAGAAGTAATGACCAAATGTTCCTTTTGGATAACCTATAAAGTATGTCTTGACCAATCGCGGGCCGAGCTTATCCTCGTGTCTCCACTTGACATAAGTCTCGCAGCCCCAAACCCGAATAAAGGACAAGTTAGGTACCATTCCCTTCCACATTTCATATGGAGTCTTGTCGACAGCTTTAGACGGACTTCGGTTAAGTATAAGAGCGGTGACAAAAAGAGCATAACCCCATAATGATTCGTGGCACTATTGTGTGACTCATCATGGATCGAACCATATCAAGTAAGGTTCGATTTCTCCGTTCGGACACACCATTTAATTGAGGTGTTCCAGGTGGAGTTAACTGTAGAGCGATTCCACAGTCTTTCAGGTGTTGATCAAACTCATTTGAAAGATATTCGCCACCCCGATCTGAACGGAGTGCTTTAATCTTTCTACCCGGTTGGTTCTGCCCTATTCTCGTATTCCTTGAATTTCTCAAAGGACTCACTTTTATGCTTCATTAAGTAGACATATCCGTATCTACTCAAATCGTCCGTGAAAGTGATAAAATATCTATAGCCATCTCTAGCGGTAATTGACATAGGTCCACATACGTCCGTATGTATGAGTCCTAATAGGTCACTAGCGCGCATTCCAACACCTTTGAAGGAAATTCGAATCATCTTGCCAATGAGACATGATTCACACGTGCCATATGCAGAAAATCCGAATGAGGGAATAGTCCCATTATCGACGAGTTTCTTTACGCGTTTCTCATTTATGTGTCCCATTCGACAATGCCATAGATAGGTTTGATCTTTGTCACCAACCTTTAATTTCTTATTATTCATGTGTAATACTTCCGTGGTTTGATCTAAGATATAAATTTCATTCATGGAAACTGCTTTGCCATAAATCATTTCATTAAAAGGGAAAATACAACTATTATCCTTTATTGAAAATGTAAAACCGTCTTTAGCAAGTACGGAAACAGAAATAATATTCTTAGATAAACTGGGTACATAGTAACAGTTATTTAAAGATAACTCAAAACCACTAGGGAGTTGGATTACATATGTTACCTTCGAAAGACAGAACTCGTGCGCCATTCCCGACTCGCAGGTCCACATCACCTTTTTCGAGAGGTATGATGTTCTTTAGGCCCTGCAAATGATTACACAGATGAGAACCACAACCAGTATCTAGTACCCAAGTTCCGAAACTTGCATGGTTAATCTCAATCATATGAATATAAGATGACATACCAACAGGAACGACGCGGCCTGCCTTAATGTCCTCACGGTAGACGGGACAGTTCCTCCTCCAATGTCCAGTCTTGTGACAATGGTGGCACTCTATGTCACCGCCTTTACTCTTTGTTTTGCCCTGTGAGCCACTAGTCTCACCAGGCGCACTCTTACCGTTTCCTGGCTTCTTAAACTTTGGCTTACCTACAGGCTACAGCTAGGTCGCCATGAGCCTTGCCCTTACCTTTACCTTTGTTGTAAATTGTGAGAACATCGTGCTTCATACTCCCACTCAATTTTATATCCTTCTCGGTCTGTACGAGAAGGGAGTGTAGCTCATGAGGACTCGTTTTAAAGTCATTCATGTAGTAGTTCGCCCTGAAAAGGGCAAAACCATCGTGAAGAGAATGAAGCATTCGGTCAATGACAATGCTCTCACTTATTTTACAATTCAGTGCCTCCAGCTTCTCGACATTCTCAATCATGTGAAGAATGTGTGGGCTAACCGGTTGGCCCTTCGGAGTTTCGCATCAAAGAAGCGGCAGTATGTTCATATGTGATGATTCTCGGTGCCTTTGAGAACTCATTAGTGAGCGTGGTGAAAATCTTGTTTGCACCTTGGGCAATGAAGCGTCTCTGCAAATTGGTTTCCATTGCAAAGATGAGTACGTTGTTTATCGCACCCGCTTCCATAACGAAATCACTATAAGCGAGTGATTCGTTGACTCCTGCATTTGGGCCTGGGTTGACCGGTATTGGCTCGATTAAATACCCGAGCTTACCGTCAAAGAATGGCGAAGATTACGTAGTGCCACCTCCCGATCCATAAAATTGGACCCATCATTCTTCAGTCGAGTGGACTGATTCATTTGGTCCATAAACATTTTTAGCCAGGACGAACGATCTAGTGTGGCACTAGGCATTGGGATTGCGTTATTTCCAGCCATTTATTGTAACAGTATTATCGATAATAAACGTGTTCTACACTGCGAAAGAAGAATAAAATAATAAGCATGTGCATCGTTTTGGTTTTAAGTCTAATGAAATAATGTCATAACGCGAAGACTCAAAACATTTATACAATTGACCTCCCTCAAGAATTATATAAATGACCCCAAGACTCAATTCTCTGTAAATTGATAAGCTAACCTTTTAGCTAATTCTACCGTTAGAATTCTTGGTTGATAAATTTCTGTAAATTCTATCTTTAGTCCATCATAATCACGAGAAACTCTTCGGACTATGATGTTGAGGTAAACTAAGTCAACACAACTACTTACCCAACGTAGAAGGGGTCATATTAGGCCTACCGACGAAGAAGGGACTCATAGATGTTTGCCCTTATAAAGACTAATCTCAATTTCCGTTTTAGAGGAAGATCTCATCAACTATTTTTAATTCATTTTAAGTGAACTATAATCTAGCATGCGAGAATGATTTAAACTAAAGTGATGGCTTATAGATGTGACATCTGCATGTCCATGAAAACTAACATACAACTATATGAGTCAATTTTCATGCATTTTAGTAGTAGGTGGTTTGGTTTTAGGCGGAATATGATGCAATTACTAGCAAGTGAATGAAAAGCAATAAAATGAAAAACGAAAAAAAAAAACAGTAAAAGTCCTAGTGTGGCCTATCCTATCAAAATGAACAATAAATACAAGTTTGGAATCCATCATTGGACCCGAGAAGCTTGTCTTGATGTTCCATCTTGATCCATGTAGCGGGAGTGAGCTTGAATCTTCATCTTTAGTCTTCTTTGAAATTACAATAAATAAAATTACATATTGACCTATTAATTACATTCTAATTTCAAAACCCAAAACTAAAATAAAGGAGATTCGAGATCTCATAATTACATAAAAATCATGTTTCTTTCATTACGAAAACATAATTGACTAAGGCCACACTAAGTATTACAAATTACAACCGATTGCAAAATTAAATACGTAAATAAAATTCATTCATTCGATTTATTCAACACAATTAAAAGCATCAACTAAAATAAATTAAATATACATAATACAATACATTAATTATGTTGATTAATTTATCCAAACCACCTATTTAAATTAAATTAATTGACAATTCCGCAATTTAATCACATTAATTTCATTTCAATCCATATTAAACTTGTAATATGAATTCTATCCGTCAAAATTTTAAACCGCTTTAAAATAACTCGGTATCTTTAAATTGTGAACCGATTCACAATAACTAATTGGCCAAAAAAAACAAAAACCAATTAAAATTGGTTCGGCTGAAAAAAATAAACAATTTTTTTTTTTAACAGCTACTACACGGCTGATCATAAAAAAACAGCCCCTTCCCCCTTTTTTTTATTCGGCAATTAAGAAAAAAATACTTCCATAATTTTTTTTCCCGGAAAAAAAAACTTTCCTTCTTTTCTTTTTTTCTGATTCGGTAATAGAGAAAAAATAACCTAAAAACGTTTTTTTTTTCACGGCATACCTAAAAAAAATGAGCCGTCATAATTATTTTCCTTTTGCGGCAAAAAGCCCTAATACAAAAATTGATGAAGAACAAAGTTTATAGTTGCTAATAGAACATGGTTTAGCAAATGAATTAACAATCATGATTAATCTTATATGCTAAAACTATATAGCAAAAACAAATTCTTGTATCAATGACATGATGATACTATATTTATTTTAACTTAATCTGCATTAAATCAAAATCTACCAATTCTCAGATGATAATTTTAACCGATTAAAACAATGATATGATCTAAAGAAATTGGATATAAATCATCAAACAAAAGGAAAAACGAAAGAAGAAAAAAAAAAACAGGCCGAAAGATAAAAAACTCGGCCAATTTTTTTTTTTTTTTTTTAAGCCGGAAAAAAAAACGAAACCCTAATTTTTTCGAGAATAAGGTTATTGTTTACATACAATTTTTATGAAAATCATCAAAATCAAAAAACGTGGCCTAGTGCTCTGATACCACTTGTGGGAAATAAGTCTGTATACTTCCCTTAAACTAGAAGGATTATAACGATTTAATAAAGATGATCAATGGTCATAAAATAAAATACATAAACAAGAGTAAAGGATTCAGAAATAACCTTTGGTCCTAGCAAATATGGCCTAAGAACAATATCAAAATTGATATTCCTATTAGTTGCACCCAAGACGATCTGAGATATGTCCTTTGATTATGCTAGAAATCAATCTAAAATTTTCTGTAAAATTTAATTGTCTTTGTGTTCTTGTGATGAGAAAGAGGAGGCAAGGTTAAGAAAAAGCATTAGGTTAGAAATAATTCTCTACCTTTCTCTTATATAGACCGAATAACCAAATTAATTAGGAAAGATATTACTCTCCTAATTTTCGGCCAATGTTGACCGAAATAAGGAATAAAATTTCCTTATTTTTGGTCTTTCCAAAAATATATAAAGTGTGTTAAATTGTCATCTAGTGAGGATCGAACCCATGACCTCTTGGCTTGTGTACCCTCACTATTACCACTATGACACATTCAACTTGTTGATATTAAATACAACTGATTATATTTAATTACGAATTAACAGATTAATTCGTCCAAACTAACCTTATATATATTTAATTAAATATAACTTATTATATTAATTTACGAATTGACAGTTAATTCGTCTCAACTTAATATTATTTAATTTTCATTAAATAATTATCTCATCAACACATTGACTAACTTTTTAGTCATTTTGGGCATCAATGTAATTATATTTCTATAACCACATTTCTCAAATACGTCCTATAGGTGTGACCTTTAGGGACCAGTTGATCACCGCCATCTGTATGATAATAACGTCAAACATTCTAGCAAGCCAACCGTTATTAGGTAAACGTTAATCAACTGATTAAATATACGAAGTATACCCTTGTGAACCTGTAAGAGATTTACAAATGTTATCACACTAATTTGTGGAGGACACCAGCTCCAACACCGTTATATTATTATGCAATGATCATCGACTCGTGAATGGCCGTCGTATATACTCAACTAGTCGAATCTTGTTTGTTCGATTACACCATCGGTATTATAAAACTTATTTTGCTTTAAAATATTTATTTAAACATTGTCGGTTCTAAAATATAATTATCGCATCACAGTTTTAGTTTTTATAAAACCGATCTTATAAATTAAAAACCGGATCATTATTGAGACGATTTGCAGAACCAAAACTCAACCCATAACATGTCTCTTTTATCTTACACGTATTCTCAACAGACCCAAATTGAATTGGGCCTCATACGTGGTCGTCATTCGCCCTTTATGATTCCTAACCCATTCATTGAGTTCATTTGATAAATCTTACCTCTTCCTCTCCTTTCATCACTTTTATAATTAAATTAAAACAAAAGAAAAGAACATTTGGCCCTCGTCTCCTTTGTTGTTCGTCTACTGTAAACAAGAAACCATTAAGAGCCATACCTTCATTTCTTTGTTATGGACACAAGAGAAAAATATAAGTCAAATCTCCTCCATTAAGTTCCCCATATTTTCGGTTTAATTGCTTCTCCTTGCGGATTTTCATCTTAACTCTTCATTCCTTAATTAATTAAAGGTATGGGTACTAATTTTTATTTTAAATTTCAAGTTTTCAGATTGTCTTATTTAAAAATTTGATTTAAACCAACATGCATGTTATTTTCTTTGAAGATCTTGATTTAAAAACAAATTAAACTTTAAAGACTAATTTAAAAACGAACTTAATTTAACTGTTAAGTGGTGTAATTGAAAATTTTATTATTGTTAGGTGTTTGTGATTTTGCCGTAAAGAAGAGAAGACGGAGATAACGGAACCATTTTAGGGGCTTGGCTGGAATTTTCTCAAGACCGTATTTTTGATCAAGACTCTAATCCATTTTGTATGGGTGGGTAAATTAACATTTTCTTTTATTATCATTATTAATTATTGCATGTGAGTTAATTTTATTGAATAATTGTTTGCATACTAAATTAATTGATTTAACTTAGTTGCATGTGAATGATCTGAATTGATTGTGTGGATCTAATTTTGCATTGTAGGAATTTGTCATAATGATTATGAGTTAGAGATGAAAAGTTGGATTAGGATGCTTGTGTGTTGGATGAGTGGTCTAAGATGTTGAATAATTGATTTTACCAGTATTTAACTTTAAGGCCCTGTTTGGCAAACAGCAGAAGCAGATTAATGATAGCAGATAGCGTTAGCAGAATACAGTTGATAGATTTTAGTAGCAGGTTTGACCATCATATGAAATCAATACAATTAAGAAATCGTGTTTGGTAACTAGCAGATTATATGACAAATCTACCATTTCCATGTATAAACTCAATATGCTATTACAATATGCTGCTATTAGCAGCATATTCAAAAACAGTAGATTCCGGCCAATATGCTATCTGAATATGCTATTAACCAAACACGTAAAATTAGTAGATTTATTGGTCAAACTACTATTTAAGCCGGAATCTACTAATTTCACCTAATATACTATTTACCAAACAGGGCCTAAATCTTGTTTAATAAACTAGCTTACAGCGATAATAATGAATTCAAGGTAGTATCAATTTTTAGTAGTGTTAATATTGTCCTAGAAGAGTGGGGTAAAAGATGAGTATAATTTTCACAAATCTTAATATATTTAAGATAATATTGTTTTATGACTAATAAAAGAAAATCTTTGTTTTCAATTGTTATTCATGTTGGATGATGACCGTATGGTCCATTGACATGCAAAGTTTGATTTTCCAAACAAGTTTACCTAATTTATCTAATTACTAATTTATAAAGTAGTATTGTAATATTATATAAAAAGGTTTATTATTATTTGACAAAAAGACAAGAAGCCGAGACACTAGAGTAGATTTGGCAGAATTTTATATAATACACTCAAGTTCCAAGTCAATAATATTATAATAAAGTAAAAATATATAGTTGTAGACTAGACACTAGAGTATATTGATTCTTGAAATAAATTAAGAATTGAGATGATAATAATAAAAATCGTCTTATGAGTTAAGTATTTATTTCTTAAGCAAACTTTATAAAATCGACTCACAAGATTGTTTATAGTATTTTTGTCTCAAATGCTAAGTTAATGTGTTATTAATTGTTTTTATGTGATTTTATTATAACTATGTATACTTTATGAAAACTATGTAATCTTGTTTCCATTTTGTTATTTTGTTTATTCAAAGACAATGTAATTTAATTATTGTTTGCGTGACTTGACCTTCGATACCGCCAAAAATGTAAAAATTTAATGACCTAGTTTATTTTAAGTTCTTAAGTTCGAATTATAGAACCTTGACAATCGTTTAAGCCTAACTCACGATATCGCTATCACTAGTCCGATTAAAATTTCCAAGGGGGATTAAAATTTTCCAATGAGGTTGTATCGACTTAAGAAATGATTTTATTTTATGAATCATTTTCATCACTTTGGACAAACTGTTTAAATGAGTTCACCTTATAATTTTATCAATCTTTTAACTAGACATCATATTCAAATTGAGATATAGAGTCAAAATTTCAAAGGGTTAAATTTTTACTCATTTACTTACTTAAAACGAGTTTCTTTTAATTGCCTTAATATTAGCCAAGTACATAACTACTAAATTAGAATTTTAACAAAGGTCATTGAAATATTTTGAGCAAATCTTCTTAAATTTGGATTTTATTTTCAAATTAATGAAAATAGAAATTAATAGTATAAAGTGTACATAACGAAATTGAGTTAGGGAACGCTTCTTACTCAAATGACTACCAAGGGACTAAAACCGTCCCTTAGTTGAATTGATTAAACTTGGTTTGATAATATGGTACTTAACTTGTATTATTAACCTAGTTCGATAGCGAAGTCCCGGCTTATAAATAGGGACAAACCTAATAAGGCGACCAATTATTGAATCTGTGCTATTTGGTTCCGATAAAACTTTTATCAAGGAAAGAAATTCGATTTGAAATTCTAGTTGTTAACACATAATGTTTTAAAAATGAATTTCGAAATATTTCATATTTTCTTGGGCATTTTTAGGGCTGAATTTGAAGTCAAGCATGTTGTTACTATTGTGTACGTAATGACATGGAAGAATATCAATTAGCTTAACCGTATAAAACCGTCCGTACGTACGAAGAGTCTTTGGTGGACCTATCCTTAGACTCGAGAGTAGGCGGGAGTGTGGCCATACTTTAGGTGGGGACCTGATCAGTCTCGTACGTGTTAGGTGGACCGCATCCGGGTTCCCGAAGGTCTTGATGATAGGTGGTAGACCTCGGGGATAACTAGCCGGGTGGTGAGTATTCCATGGTGCGGGCCTGTCAACCCCACGCACCGGCATTCGACCCTGGAGATGAGTAGACAATTTTTTTTAAAACGTGTTTATGTCACCACGGTAAACACGGGTAATAAATGTAAGCCCCCTGGTATCGGTGTGATTGGCGATATATGATTATCATATAAGTTTCAACCATTGGTCAGATAGTGGGGACGTATACGGTAATTGGCCGGTATATCGTGATAAAATGTTAGTAAAAACAATACGGCATTAAAAAAAATTGTTTGTTTTCTCAAAAATATGTGTTAAAAGTATGGACGTATGATTCTGTTATATATGCTGATAATGATTATTTATGTTATGTTTTAATTGTTTAAAGAAGTTAATCTACCCACCTGACGTTTTTTGTTTTCTTATAAAACTTTTACAAATTTTAAAAACATCAGATTTATCAGATTTGTGAAGACCGACCATTTCCGAGACAGGCGAAGCTGAAGATGGGATTTAGATATTGTTTTTAGAACGTGTTGTAATTTGTTAGAAACAATTGTAATATTTAGCATTATATTTGTAATTGGAATTAGTTGAAAATAGTAGTGACTCGGATATGTATTTATCTTCCGTTGTTTCCTATTTTGGACTTATATTTAATAAAGTCCTGAAAATTTGGGTTGTTACATTAACCTTTGTTTTTAATGCTAGATCTTGTCTTACATTTAAAATTTTGTCCTAAAAGTTTTTCCCAAATTTTCGAAAATTATGATGTTCATGGCCAAATTTTGGTTTTTCATGAGTAAAACTTGGTTTAATTGTTTTGTAAGACTACCAACATTATTAGTAATGCTATATATTGTCTTGAATCGAAAATTTTGTCTCAAAGTGTTGTCCCAAATTTTCGAGATTCATAACATACCTGACCAACACATTTTGATTTTTACACTTAGAACATGGTTTAATTGCTTCATAATGTTTCAAACTTGGTAAATAATGTCATGTATGGTCTTAAAATTGAAAATGTTACCCACACTTAGATTTTTACTCGTCATCGAGTAAACTCAAAAGAATATCAATAATAAGCTCATACCAACACCGGTCCAAAAAAAGTACGGGAAAGCTAACAAAACATACAATAAACTCATATATATACAAGATGGTCTCAATAATAGCAAAAGGAATATAAAATACATCGGAAGAATTTTTGTCTTTTACCTAAATCCCTCAATTTGCCAAGAGCGCCCGCCCTTGCGATTTTTCACTAAAGCTTATTCATTATTTCATCTCACTCTACCCTCAGTGGCACAAAACTCGATTCTTCATTTTACCCGGAGCGCCCTTTAGGGTTTTCACTACATCCTCGGCCACATCCGAGTATTTTCTAGACACCCTTTCGGGTTTTCTCCTAGTCGGGATACGTTTTTTCTTTTTTAATTTTTTAATTTTTAATTTTTTCTTTTCTTTTTGCTGAAATAAATAACAGAATTAAAACACACTACACAAGTACAAATGTATACAAATCGGAACGATTCTCCCTCCCCAAACTTGAATGAAATATTGCCCTCAATGTTGCAAGGACACAATAAAGTGAAAAGAGAACAAACCTCAGTCACACGACTCAATAGATAGATCAATCCTCAGCACCGCACCTCCTCCCCACACTTGGCATAGTACATCATCCGAATGAACTCCAAAGCAATAAAAGACCGTAAAAAACCAACACGATAACAAGTAAAACACACTAATGCCCCTTATCGCTCCATCCTAACAACTGACCAAGCAACAATAATAACATATGTGCCAGCAACATATTGCACATAAATAAAATACTTCTACAACTCCAAGCTTACGTGGTCACAATCCTAATTTCCTCTACGCCAAATCAATAACCATCCAATCGCATTAGCAAGGTGCCCACAATAACGCACCGCGGTTTCTCCACACCTTAGCCACTATCCTACTCATCCGACCTTCTTTGGCTCCCTTCTTATGTCGTCAAACATCATAAATCAAGGCAGTTCCAATTGCTTTCTCTGTTTGTTTTTTTTTTTGTATTTTCGTTTTTTTTTCTTCAAAAATTGAAAACACAAATCTATGGGGTGCCTCCCATAAGCACTTTTGTTTAACGTCGATAGCTCGACATCTCCCGGAAAGGTGAACCACCCGACTTAAGAAAGAGTTAGAGATTTACATGTCAAAATCTCATTCAGCTGAGTGAGTAGTCAAGAGCGAAACAACTCAATGCCATTAGTAGTTTATCAAACATACTAGCAAAAGAGTCAGTAAAATAACAGTAGCACCTTAACATCAATTGATATAGAACGTGAACAAAAGAGGTATAAGCATATAATAAGTACTCCCTCCTAGTCTAAGTGTTGGTTCCCTTTCTTTTGGGCACCAAAATTAAGGAAATAAATTTGGACCACACAAACACCCTACCCCACATGGAATTGAATTTAGACCACACAAAACTTACCAAAAAAGGAAAGAGGAACCAACACCCAACTAGCATGGAAATAGAAAGAGGAACCAACACTTAGACTAGGAGGGAGTATTTATTTGAGCTTCTATATTGTTCCAAATTAGCTACTAAGTCATGATACGGTTCTTTATAAGACAAGAAATCAAATAGCAAGATCAAGTATGCAAAGGAGAAAATATAAGACGCTCTTACCTTGTGTATCTCCTTTAGATGAGCAGTTGGTGATTCCTCTTTTTGAGGTAAAACCTCAAGGAGATCATCATGTTGTACTTTCTCATCATCTTTTACTCTTCTCTCTTAAAACTTTATACTCATTCCTTCACTTCTTATACGTACAGCCGTACGTTCTCCAACGTCACTAAGAGCATCCGCAAAGGTGGAAATCGAGCTCCCCATATATACTCTCTTTCCTCATATGGGGCTCCTGTTGCATAGATGTAGTTATGAAATGGGGAGGATAAATGGAAAAGTTAGTGGAAAATGAGGTGGACGAATAAGAAAAGGAAAGAGAAAATATGGGGAGCCTCACCTTTGCGGATGCTCTAAGGACCTCAATCTCTTCCTCTTTAGCTTCACTCACCTCAACTAAACGCCCTTCATTTGCATCTTCCACAATAACACTCAAAAGATCCTCAAACTTAGAACCCTCATTTAAAACACTATGAATCAAGGAAGCATCCTCCACATGTGCCATCTCACCAATAGCACAAGAAGGGTCAATAATTGACATAAAAACATAGGGAAGGGGTGTTAAATGTGTCAAATTACAACTATCCTCGTCCTCATCCTCATCCCATAAACCATCATCGTCACTGTCAACATCACACTCTTTGTAAGAGTGGTTTACATCAGGTTCAAGGGGAAGGGGGTCATGACACTTGTCAACATGCTCAGTTTGCCACGTAATATAATAATAATTAATCTCTTCTTGTGTCACACGCATATCAAAGTGATTAGTCAATTGCTCAACTCGGTCCTCTAAGTCTTGACTAACTAGGTTAGTCTCACATGGAGAAGGAATAACATAAGCACAAGAAGAATTCACATCCCATTAAACCACGTATCATGTCTTGAGTAGACATATGTGAGTTATCATGACAATTCAAAGCATCAGAATAAAGGGGTTGAGGTTGTATATGGAGTGAATTATATCGCTCTCATTCTTCAGTGTCATGAACCAAATATTAATAAAGTTCCCAATTTTCCTCATAGCTAAACCCATTAATGAAATTTCCCCCACTCAAAGTGTAACACCCCCTTCTTACCTGGCCAAGGTAATTAGGAATGTCATCATCTCGGTTTTCCGAGGTAGTGCATCAAAACTCCAATAACGAAACATTTAATACAATTATGATTTAAATTTTATTACAAAACGAATGAATTATACAAATTATAAATCTCAATAATACAATGTATGACTCTAATGTGATCTATGTCACCTCTAAGGAGATGTCTCAACTAAGCTCCATCTCGTCCGTGCTTGGCCGAAAACCCGCTCAGTTGTTAATATTTAAAGTGTCTTAAAGTAACAATTTGTTGGGGGTTTTGTTTGTTTGTTTTCTAACAACTACTAGCAAGTGAATTAAAAGATGTGTAACAATAATATTAAAGAGTCTAGGATTCCGATTCACTGGGTCAATTATATGGAGTTTATCTTAATCAATTGTTAGGTCAATCAAACTATCTAAGGTCACAAGATTGATTAATTCTATTATGCCCTTTAGATTAAGTCTAACATGCAATCGCTAATATTAAACACAGTATATCTGATTATCGCAGCCTATATTAATTCTAACCCTGTCGGTGAAAGCATTAATTCGCTACACTAATTATAGACTCAGGCCTTAAATCATATAATTAGAAGAAGAACAATAATCAAACGATAGTTTAAACGATAGTTTAAACGATATTTCTAACAATCAAGTAATAATCCCCTTTCTAATCAATCTAGATCCCCTTCATCCTAGATGAATGATTTAGCTACTCATAGTGAATTGATTCATAACAATAAAGATGGATGAATTCATTAAATATATAAAACAATAATAATGAATTAAAAGCATAAACTTGAACAATAAATTGTAAAGAACGATTAATACCTTAATGATTAATGAGGAAAGATTAAAGATCCAAAAGTATGAAAGATAACCAAAACTTAGAGTATTCTACCGTACAAAAGTAAATAAAAGCATAAAAACATAAATCCTACGAGTTTAGAATATATATTACAAACAAGACGTGTTTTAGGAAAATACGGAAATAAACTCGTAGGAGAGGATCCTCGATCGAGCCTCAACATACTCGATCGAGGACCGGTTGCTCGATCGAGACCTCCATTACTCGATCAAGGAAGCAGGTCTTCAGCTTGATTTTGTCTTAAACTTTCCCTCTTATCTTCAAGTCTCCTCGTTTCTCGTGTCATGCCTCGTGTATTTCACTATGCCATAACCGCAATGCTCATGTTTACTTGATTCACATCGTAATGCGTCATTTCTGCATTAAAACATAAAGTAGCGGCAGTATCGACATTTCACTAATAAAGGCATATAAATGATATAATAGGCACAGAAACGGTATCAAAACAACATGAAAGGAGTTATAAAAGTGTATATAAAAGTGATACATCAAACAATAACATGACTAAACTTTAATGCCCTCCTTAACTTAACATAACAAATTAAAATTTGTTTTCCAAAACTAACCCTCGGTCTAAAGGTCCTTGGTCAATAGTCCCTTGGCCTAAAGGCCCGTGATGCCAATGGCCTGCCAATTCTATATTCATTGCAAAGCTTATACGTGTATATAACAAACATACTAGTCCACCGTCTTTGATAAGGAATACAATTGCTTTCCAATCAATACACTACATATTACAATCTCAACATCGTACCCATTGTAATACCCAAATATTTCGGAATATTTTCTATAATTATTCTTATTTTTTTTAAGTGGCTTAGATATTTTAGGAAAATAAAAAAAAGTTTATGATGGGGCATATTCTGCACCCGCTGACCAAGTCAACATATTGAGCAAGGTCAAAGCTAAAAGACAGCAAGTCAACATATTAACAGCCTAACCGACAACGCCTGTCGTCCTGTCACTTGGGTCTCGGCTCGGCAACTAGCCGGCCGAGAGGCATATCCACGTACTCACATCCAGTCCCCTCGGCATGGAGTCAACCAGGCCCGCCGGCCTGTCATGGGTCTCTCGGCCGAGGGTAAAACAGTCTTTCCACCTGCTATGCCACTTGGCCACTACGTGACAAATGGTGAAAGTCTATAAATACTCCACTTCTCTCATTGAGAAAAGGATCCGAAATCATCTTAATCTGGTATAAAACTCCCTTATCTCTCTACAATATACTTGGCCCAGTTAACACACAACTTATCTCTTTAAGTTTACTGACTTGAGCGTTGGAGTGAGTACGCTCGGTACCAACCCGAGCCCTCAGTTTGTTCATCTTTACAGGAGAGAGCGAAAGGAAGAGACAAGCAACGACGTCATTCTACAAGCTTAAGTGGTCATAATCCTGCTCCGGAATTACACCCGGAACAATAACTTTAAAGAATAACTTGACACATTCTTACAATTAGTTGCGTGAGGAAAAATATCATTAAAATACATTTTTGATAAATAGGCCCTCTTATTCTAGGGCTCAAAAAGCCCATTTAGTCCCAAAAGCCCGATTTAGCCCATAAATGTCGGGCTTGGGATCGATAAATAGGCCATCTTATTTGGCCCAGCCCAGCACAACCCGCACATATGGGCCAATTTTGTCACCTCGGCCTGGCCCAAGCCCGCATGGGCATGACCAATGATCAACTCTAGTTGGAAAATACTAATAGCAAATATACTAATAGCAAATATTCAGAATTTTCGAACATAGATTAAGTATGTGTTTTGCCCAACTTTTAGAAGAGTTTTTCTAGGCACAAGTTAGGCCAAACAATTATTTTTAAGGAAGTTAAAACTACTTATTTTTAAGCAAAAGGTCAAATTCGAGAGCTAGAAATAGAAGCAACTAGATTTTGTGCCCGTGCGTTGCACGGGTTTCAAATTTGTCCTTCCTCTAATTGTTTAGACCTTTTAATATCATTTTGAATTATACGTAAAAGTTGTATTTCAATTACTCAAATAAGGTACTCCGTATAAATCTTCCTATCTTATTAATTTGAACACCTTTCAATAAATTTTATATAAGATTAAGAAGTACGTTTACGTAAGGATTCTAGAAATAAGAATTACAATTTGTTAGAATAATAGGATAATTACAAATTATTTTAAAGTTTTATCCTCTAAGTTTTCACTTTTCAAATTTATAGATAAATTTTTTAATGGAATATAATTTAGTAATTTGTAAATTAAGTTAGTTATCCGTACGCAAAACACCATATAGTTATAGTAAATGAAACTTTCATTGAATGCTTTGCTTATCACCCAAATACTTAGCTCAACGATTGTTATCACCTCATTATGCACGGGCCTGTTAGTAATGACTTTCAATCTATTATACTTGTTATTTAGATGTTTGTGCCCAATTTCACTCGTATGCAATCACATTATATCTTAGTAGTTATTTTTTGACAAATATCTTATGTTTTTTAGTAATTTAAGTGGGACTCTAATATTAACTAATAACTTACTTTTTTTTAATATATAAGTAGCTATAATCCCATTTTTATGTTATTGTAACTTCTCTATACATTAGGTCTTAACAATGTTTTAGAACTCTATGAAGTCTATGTAAACATAATGATATACTCCGTAATTCTTTTCAATTGAGCTACCTACTAACTTTTACACGTTGACTGATTTAAGTCATAAATATAGTCTTTACCTTTCAATCTAATGTATATTGTCTAACACTCCATCCCAGATAATTGGTTTTTAGAGTTTCGTATCGTATATATATAATGGGTTTTTCTATCCTATGCCCATTAGGCATAGGATAATAAACCAAAAATAGAAAGTATTAAATGATATTTTCATGGGAAATTATAATATCTCATCACTTTTAATTTTCTTCACAAAAAATACATTTAATAGTTTCCTATTTTTGCTTCTTATCCTATGCCTAGTGGGCATAGGATAGAAAAACCAATATAATATATATATATATATATATATATATATATATATATATATATATATATATAGAGGCGGGATCCGGTGAGAACGATCACTCGGTGCAAACGGTGAGAACGACCTACAATAGTAGGATTTTAAACAAAAAATAACACGGAAACCTCGAAAATCCTACGCGCGACTAACCTTACTGTTTTGACAAAAAAAAAAATCCAAAATTCTCTTTCTCTCTCTACTTTCCAAAACTTTTCCCCCAAATCAAAACAAATATTTCCGCGAAGAACTAGAAAATTCCGCGAAATCCTTAAAACTACAGCCGCCAAAAATCGACGAAATTGATCATAATCAATGGCGTTGATCATCTAATTGATGTACTGTTATAATATTTTTCTGATTGAATTGGTGTGATTGATGCATGAACCATCGATTTTTGTGATTTCGATTGGCATTCCAGAATTATTTCAATCGTAGAAAATTATGGATGTTGAAGGTTCTAGCGATTTAGGGGAACATACTGATGCGATTGTTCCAGCTGTTAGCAATGATATCGTGCAGTCATCATCTCATCTAGGTAAGTACATCTGCAAATCAGTTGATATAGCCTTTTTTATAAATCGTTTCAATAAAATCGTCTGATTGATGTATCTATTGATAATTTTGATGCGTATTCATACTAATTTAAACATAGATAGACAAATTATTACGATTGCTTCTCATGTATCGTTATCCTGGTTGATATCATAAATTGATGAGTCCGACGGATATGAACAGTTGTCTTACGCCAGAGTTGGTGTATGTGATATGCAGCTTGTTTTAGAGTTGATTATTACACTTGCTGATCATATTTCTTATGCACGCTATACAGTATTCTGTTTAGTTCAATAGCATGTATATTAGTATAATTGATGTAATTGCCTTATATGAAAAACGTGCCTGACAGAAGAACGAAACCGCCCTTTATAGACCAACGTTTATGAAAGACATGTATATTAGTATAGTTGATGCGTTTGTGTTTTGTCAGCAGCGTATCTAGAATTATAATTAAGGGATATACCGATTCGTGTCATAATAAACATTTGACTTTCTGCCTGTGACAAAATTATAAGACATGATTGATGTATCTTGACATCTACGTTAAGTAGACAGTAATGAAAAATACGAAATTTCAGCGTTCGGCACAACTTTACGAGATAATTTACGTGGGTTTTTGTTTTCGAATTGATTTCGTGCTTTTGACTAAAATAGCGTACACGAAAATTATATTTGTTGTGCATTAGTTATTTGAGCTTGCTGCTTATACCCTTATTGTTCTACTTTGTGTAGCGTGCATAGATGCGAGCTCACCAATCATTGAGACAAACCCGAAGGAAAGAATACCCGTATGTGCGCGAGGTGAAGCCTTGTTTTGGGTATGATCTTTGATAAACTAGATGATGGGCTAGATTTCTATAAGGCTTATGCTATTAACTCCGGTTTTAAAATGAGAAAGTCGACGCAACGAAACGTGGATGGGGTTGTCATGACTAAAATCTTTGTGTGTGCGAAAAGTAAAGTGGAGAAAGTAAGCCTAGAGGGAAGGTAAAAAAGAGACAAAGAACTAGAATTTCATGTAATGCAAAAATTTTTTTCCGTAGAAATGAAAAAGGTCAATATGTGATTGTTGACTTTCATGAAGGACATACCCATCTCCTCTCAACACCAAACACCGTGGTGCATTTGAATGAGTCACGAGAATTAACCCTTATACATAAATCCATGATTGTTGAGAATTCTAAGGTGAATAAAGGGCCTGCAAAAGCTTTAGGATGTTCAAAGAATACGTGAAAGGGTATCAAAATGTCGGGGCATCACTTGAGGACTTCAAAAATTTTTGGAGGGATGTGAAAAAATTTATTAAAGGGTATGACGCGCAAATGATGATTGAAAATTTCATGCACAAAAAAGCCATGTGTAGTTCGTACTACTTTGATTTTGATGTTGACGATCGTGGTCGACTATCTAGGGTTTGTTGGTTTGACCCTATAGCTATAAAGAATTACAGTCTTTTTGGTGATATGACGTCTTTTGACACGACGTTTAATATGAACACGTATAAAATGATATTTGCACCTTTCACGGGGGTTGACCATCACAAGAAATGCGTGTCATTTGGAGCAGGACTTATAAGGAAAGAGACTGATGAGGATTTCGTATGGTTGTTTCAGAATTTTCTAAGTGCAATGAGCAATAAGTATCCTGTATGCATAATTACTGATCAAGATAGGGGCATAAGATCAGGGGTTAAAACGGTGTTCGGGACAAAACTCAAGACGAGATATTGCATGTGGCATATCATGAAAAAGTTGCCAGACAAGATCGGAACTACGCTATATCTGGAAACTAACTTCATGAAAGAGTTGTGCTCCTGTGTTTGGGCGGAAGATATCGAACCGTCGAGTTTGAGAACGGTGGTGCTCGGTTATATCTTCATACGGGCTGACCGGCAATGAATGGTTAGATACCATGTTTGACAAAAGGGCTTATTGGATTCCAAAGATATTTCGAGGATTTATTTATGGGTGGACTAATGAGAACCACGTCCGTGTCCGAGTCGAGAATAGCTTTTTCGGAAATTTCATGAACCCACACTTAACTTTGGTTGAGTTTCTTATGAGGTATGAAAGTGCTATGGACGCTCGGCGATGGAAACAATCCAAATTAATAGCCGAGTAAAAAACTCCTTCCCCGATCTAGAAACGCCTCACCCGTTGGAAAACACGCTTCGAGTTCTACACCCCAATGATGTTTTCTGAATTTAAAAACGAGTGGGTGGCTGCTTGTTTCACTTGTGGTGTTAAAATGTTAGGGGTTACTACCAGTGACAGCATCCCCATTATTGATCGTGAAAAAGACAAGGTTTACTATGTTAACTTTATCTCGACGACATGAAAGTGAACCGCACTGTAAAAGTTCGAGAGACATGGAATTTTGTGCCGTCATGCGCTTTACGTGTTGAAAGAACAAGGCCTTGACAATGTTCCGAACAGATGTCTCATTAAGTAGGTGGAGCAAATTGGCAACATGTCAACCGATTTGTAATAATGTGCCACATACTTTAATTGAAGATTGTAACTCATTAGATGTTAGACGGCACAAAATTGGTACCTTATGGTCGAGGTGTTTTCGTGTGTGACGCTCGGCTGAACAAAAACCTGAGTATGTTGATGAATTGCTGGGCATTCTGAAAGGTTTTAAAGACAAGATAAGCGCACAAACCAGTACGACAGAATGTAGTAGTAGTAGTAACACGGGTGATAGGCTGAGAAAGAAAAATAGGGAACTTGAGATGCTCTTAGGAACAAAAATACCAAAGGAAGTGGTTGTCTTACCTCCTATTCAGTCAAAAACAAAAGGGTCTGGAAAAAGAATGATGTCCCAAAAGGAACAAGCTACAAAAGAACAGAAGAAAGCGGCCAGGAAATGCAATGCTTGCGGAGAATTAGGATTCCATGATAGTCGGAATTGTCCTGGGAGAGTATGATTCTATGATACAGGTACGCTAATAATTTTGGTGCATTCATTATTAGAGAATACTGATGGACGATTGAATTTGTTTAGTTGGTACATAATTAAGGAATAGTATTGTTGGATCTAATCAAATTTATAACCTTTAATGTTTTATAGCCTTTTTTCGTTTCAGGAATGAACAACAAAAAGAGTTGCGGATCACATACACAAATATAATGAATAATGGCAGGAGGATTTGAGACTTCATTTTTGAGTGATTTTGAGACTTCATTTCTTGAGTCATTATATGAGATTATTGAACATTTTTTATTTTGATTTTTGTTATGATTTATGAGCGTAACTTCAAAAAGTATTATATGTGTATCTGTCAAGGCTTAAAGTGTATCTATCGGAGTTGTGAATGGAAACTATACATATTAACCTATACAATACATGGATGATCATTAATAGGTTTTGATAGGAAGAGTTATTGTGTATCTTTGTTATAGCTATGATGAATTGATAAACATGAACTGACAGCTAGTTTCCATTAACTGAAAATTTCAGTTGTGTGAGAATAAAAGCGCGTGTATATTAACACAATTGTTGCGACTCTTTTACATTAGAAGCGTACTGACAATTATTATATATGAAAATAAATAGCGTAAACGATGAACTTACATGTCAAAGTTCAATAGATTGACAAAATTAATATTGCAGGACGTCTAATTTTCCAACGACAAAAATGGATACACTTATTGGTGAGTTTGAGTGGAAACTTAAAAAAGCATATATGTTAACATGATTGCTGCACATGTTTTACGTGAAAAGCGTATCTACTAGTATTCTGAGTAGATAAAAACCCGTGAGTTAATAAACGATGATTCGAAGTTGAGTATGCAAATGATTTTGACGTATCTGAAAATATAATTGGTGTGTGTCAGTGATAAGATGGCGTAACTAGTAACATAATTCCCGCTACAAGTTATAAGCCGAGTTACACCTTTTTATCTCCAAAAACTTTTTGAAACATAACCATCAACTAAAACAAAACAGAATGTGTAACCATTCTTGCACACTGCCAACTCCAATAAAGATGGATTATCCAAAATGATGTCTATCAAATTGGCATAAAAGTCTGTCACTTGGCACAACTATTGAACAAAAGATCAGATTACATTTTTTCATTAGACCTCTACACAAACATTAAACACGAAAAAGACAGTCAAAATGAGGGACCATGCCCTACCATTACACGTTGCCGAGTTTAGAACATCGGAGCATTCGTGGGAATATATTCTAGACAATTATGCCATACAACAAATAACATAAACTGGTGTTTAATGGACATAGCGGTTGAATAGGCTCAGTTTGCCTTTACATGACACAACAAAATACCAAGTCCTATTTTACGCCATTACGCCTTCCATAAAATGAACCACACATACTCCTTGGTTGATTGCTAGTAGCCACACATCTTCCGAACAAACACTTGTCGTCCATTAAAACATCCGCATGTCAAACACAATAATTAAAATCTAATAACCCGTAATTTAAATGGTTGTTTTAAGGTAAAACTAGAAATGAGGGTAACAAATAAAGTAAACCAATGTAAGACCTCTCTCCGATTTTCTTGCCATCGTAACAAGCTTAACGCAACCGCCTTCGGAATGAAGGCAAACCCTTGAAATTGCTCGCAGCTGTCCACAAGGATCGGTCACGGCCAGCCTCCAACCATTTCAGTACATAGACACCACAATCGTGTCTTCACAAGCATATCGACAATAATTAACATTAAAGGCTGACTTGAACGGAAATAACTGATGATAACGATAGTGGAAAGGAGTAAGAATGATGAACTTACATGTTTGTCTGTTGAGGAACATTAAGAGTCTCAAATGGAAAGAGGGGAACACCTACAAAGTGTTTGTACCCTTTGGAACGGCATAAAATTGTAGTGACATTGCTAACCTGAAAAAGGAGAATAAAAAAGATAGAAACTAATGGTATGTACTATATATGGAGAAAACAGTGAGTTTAAGATAGAAACTAATGATAGTCAAAAAGATAGAAACTAATGATATGTACCACGTCCGCAGCCGATCTCTCGTGTCGGGCCGAATATCCTTGGAACGTAGTGAGTTTAAGATATAGTTCTTCTTCTCTTCCATATCACACACGATGAGAAACCAGTGGCTATCTTCTATAATGGGTATAAACATCTGAAAGCCAAAATAAAAATTCGTGTAAGATGAATAAAACCATGGGTTATATTAAAATAGACAAAATGCGCTTTTTAGATATCCAAAGAAAACAAATAGTGTGCTTACGACTTTAACACACGTCCCATCATTTGGCATATAGGATGTTTTAATGTAATTGCGGCCAAGTGTTCGATCTCGCTTTGGATTAAGGTCTTTGCAATGAACAAAAACATCATCATAATTCTATGACACATTATTCGTTAAAAAAATGTTAATTGATAAACAGCTACAAAAATTATACTAACTCGTGCAGTTGTTGGGATATACAACAATTCTGGCTTGAGTAAGGTTGAATAGATCCCGAACATATCAATTACCTACAATGATAAAAATGAAATGTTGTTTTGTACTAAATAAAAATACTAAGAGACAAATATGATCTTGATAGCATGAAAATATACCATGTCAGCGACCCATTGCCGAGGCCTCAAAGAGGACATGCCTTCTTTTGTTGCTTCCCCAAAGTTTGTCACAACTCGCATCGCTACAAAATCAAATATACAGTATATACAAAAAAAGTCATTATGTGGAATAAACAAAAAAAGTCAAAAATTAAAGCTGATATTGTAAGCATATTATTACTATTTAGCTGCATCTCCCTTTGATGGAAGGAACACGTAATCCAAGAGATGCGAATCAGAAAATACCACTTGTTGTTCAACCGCTTGCTTCCTTTATAAGATGGATGAAAACACGTAAATGGCTGATATCGAAAAACACTAACAGATCGTGAACATTTATACTAAATTAAAAATGTTTGCTTACCCGATCGACATTAAGACGCCTTTGCAAATGTTGAAACTTGTTGTGACAGATCATTCTGGCACTTGAAAGGAGAGCAAAACAATATTTCAACTTCTGCCTAAAAAGGATCTTGCCAACTGCAGCTGCTGTCCTAACCTGTAAAGTGCAAGATATATTACATTTTTATTATGGATAATGTAACTACTAAAGTATATAGCGTATTTAGGCGACATAAAAATGTAACTTACGTTTATGACTTGGGTCTTGAGCATTTGACGACAGCCTGAATATATCTCCATGTAACACATCAGGTAAATGCCATCATCCACAATATCAAGCGCATGTGACTTCGGTACGAACTCTTCACATTTGAACCACTGTACTGACTTGAATATGTACGAACGAGAGACCATGACAGTCCGAATAAAGTCCCTCTAAAAAAAAGCCAAACAAAAATTAGCAAACATATTTGGAGAACTAATTAGGCATCATCATTTCAACACTTAAAAAGGTTTGTAAAATCAAAATGCTCACCACCATAAGGACATATTCAGCAAAGTCTACTGATTTAGGTTGCATTGGGTGGATGACCTCAATCTTACGGGCAACAAAGTTGACACAGATCGAGATCGGCTCACAAAGTGTGAAAGCAAACATCATCCGGTTTGGAAAAACATATATGTACCTTAGTGAACACACAAAAAACGGGCAAACACATGCTAATTTAACTTTAGATGCAATAAATATATTGCAAGCTCACCAGTTTCACTTTATCATACTCAGTGCTATCTTCACATATAATTCCCTAATTAAAAAACAAAAAGGTAAAAATTTAAACACAAGGAAAAGCAAACACACCTTTGATCAATCTAAAAAAAGAGCATAAGACAACGTACATTGTGAGTGACGAACGCGTATAATCGTAAAGGGGAGGAGGCAGCTCTTATTTCCTCTCTCTTATTCAAAATACTAGCCCATACATTGATTACATTTGCAGCTATCTTGGTGTTGGCAATAAAGGTCTTAAAATCACATCGTCTTAGCCGAAAAACGGTGATTCTAATAGTACCTCAAAAACAAAAAGATAACAGGTAGGTACAATAGTCAGAGGTATATATACGTTATAAAATGTTATAGGTACGCTTGACAGATAACACAACATTAGATGTAAATACAAGGAACCAATATGAGTTGTACCTCTCATCAGATCCATCCCTAAACACAAAGTCGAAAAATCCTTCTCGATTGGCTCAACTCAAGAAGCATAGATATATTCCGTTGAACATAAGGTGACTTGAATATTTGTGGAACAATGATATCCCTCTTATTCTCTGGTTTTGCCACATTATGAACCGACTTAGAAGAGTTTAACGGGAATCCACGAGTAGCTTCTGTTTGGGGAGAAGCAACCGGTTTGATGGGAGGTCCTTGTGAACCATAGGAATCTGATATGTCTTGAGACTGAAAAAGGTTGAATGTCGGACACTCAGGAGCAACACGTCTTCTCTTTGGTGCAACAGGTTCATTGAACGCGTTACTTAACGCGATAGCAGTCACGCCACAAAAGCGGGT